>NC_133933.1:84921551-85221551 GCF_031877795.1 Strix aluco
CAATTATTTAAAATTTAAAAGTTGAAATATTTTAATTATCTTTGCCTCAAATTTCTAATGCAGATTTTCTCAGTAGGCCACAATCTTACATGCACACATTACAACAGATTTGGGAAGTATGAGGGATTTACATCTTTTTTTTTCTTGCTTAGCTTAGGCTTGTGCTTACACAAGCTTATAAATCAATGGTAAAGCATTTATTTATAGCACTGAGGCTTTGGGTTTGAAGCACCCTAGGATAAAGATTCTTTTTGTTTGGTTAGTTTGTTCTAAAACAGAGCACAAGGTAGGTGATAAATAGCTACTAATAGACACCGAAGAGTATTGTTTTAGAAGAGAACTTTAAAGAAATATATGTCAGAAATCAAAACCAATCAGTGCCTTTTCATTAATCCATTTTTCAAGTGTGTGTCTAGAGTGCCCAGCACAGAAGATAGAGATAAATTACTTAAGGGCTTTTGATTAAGGAGTTATGATAAGGACATTAGAAAGCTGTAAATCCCCTAAGCTCATTTTATTTGCTTGCATAGCTGAGGAACTCTGGTGCATGTGCTTTGTAAATATGTGTCTCTGAATTACACCAGGGATCCCTTACTTAATTTCCAGATATTTAATCTGCCTGAATTTCCATTTCAGCCCTGGAGCTCTTCCACTAATGTTAAAATCTGTATTATCTTATTGTTTTCATTTTCCTTTTTTTTTTTTTTTTTTTTTTTTTAAATATGAAATCCTATATTCTTTGGTTAATTTTCCTGACTGAGAAAAAGATACAAATGTCTATTTATTTTCACGTTTTGTATGGAAATTTAGAGAAGTCAAAATAGTTTTCTGTATCTGCAAGGGTAACTTTAAATCCTTTTAAAATAAACAATCTACTTTCTTATAAGAATACTTTTGTCTGATTAGGTTATTTAGCTTCCAAAGATGATCTAGCTACAACATTACTTGAGTATGGAATTATCACTCAGTACCACATTGCTGTACAAGCAAAATTAGATGACATGATTAATGTTGTCTCTGTGAGACAGGGTGAGTATTTCCTAAAAAGTGCATTTTTAAAGATATAGCCTAAAGGTTTTGTATTTTGGGAGGCAGAAAATGAAGCATTAGAAAAAAACACTCAGTTGCAGGTCCAAAGAGCATTTTTATTCTTTGCTTTTCATTGTTCACTGTAACATATCAACTAGGGTTATTCAGAGGTTAAAACAGTTTGTGACTTTGGCTCAGGCTGCCTATAACCTCCTGCAGACAACATTAATCAGATACACAATCTTGACACAAAATGGAGATTTTTATAGTAAGAAGTAATAAGGATTATCTTAAAAATTTCATGCTACACACTCAATATGTTACACAGCATACATACATACCTCAAGTGGTATGAATTTGTTTCACAGGACATGACCTTAACTGTTTTTTAAAAGCAGACAGATTTCAGAGAGACTATGTTTTGCCCTTATAGTTCATTTTTAAACATACATTTTAACTTTTGGTTTTTTGTTTGTTTGGTTGGGTTTTTTTCCCTCCTGGTAGTCTAATTAATGCTTAGGGTGATCTCTGTGACAAAATTTTTTTATTAAATCAAAGAAAAGGGATTGCAAAGGTCTTGATTAGAAAACTAGGGAACAAAAGTCAAATATACTGTCCATAGTAATTGACTAGGGGGGAGAGAATTGGAAAGGTAAAAGTGAGAAAACTCATGGGTTGACATAAAGACAGTTTTGATAGGGAAAGCAAAAGCTGCGCACACAAAGCAAAGCAAACCAAGGAATTAATTCACTACTTCCCATCATCAGGCAGCTGTTCAGCCATCTCCAGGAAAGCAGGGCTCCATCACGTGATGATTATTTGGGAAGACAAACATCATCACTCCAAACATCCCCCCATTCCTTCTTCTTCACAGAGCTTCATATGCTGAGCATGACATCATATGTTATGGAATATCCCTTTGGTCAGTTGGGGTCAGCTGTCCTGGCTGGGTCTGCTCCCAACTTTTTGTGCACCTCCAGCCTCCTTGCTGGCGAGGCGGTATGAGAAACAGCAAAGACCTTACCTCTGCATAAGTACTGTTCAGCAGTAACAAAAAACATCCTTTTATTGTCAACACTGTTTCCAGCACAAATCCAAAACATAGTTCCATACAAACTACTATTGAAAAAAGTAACTCTATCCCAGTCTAAACCAGCACAACAACTATGTAGTAACGTAAAGGGAGAGATAATACACCATGAACTGGTTGTCCAGTGACAATCTTAGATGTCATCCCTCAATTCTACTGTTCACGGAGAAGCTGATGGTAAACTTTCTCATCATTAACTCTTCTTTGTTGCAATTTTGTTTTCCCTTTCTCAAAGATCTGTATGAGTTCAACCACAGGTTCATAAACTACAGATTTTAAGCTAGAGGAAATTCTCAGTCTTCTAGCATGACCTCTATACAACAGGCCTTGGCATGTCAAGCTTTGAACTTGGTGTAGAAGTTATTGACTGAGAAATTAAACAGTCTCTGTTATACAGATGAAGTGTTAAGGCTTGGACAACAGGCCCAAGCCAGAGTTGACCTATAGATGAATCCTGTACCTTTTATAACTGATAACCATTGTGCTAGTAGGTATTGTACTAAGTTATAACAACCCACTTATGCGGGTGTAAAAAGTGCTAAAGCATTGAAATACTGCAGCCTGAACAACAGGCCCCAAGCTGAAGCTGCTAACTTAGCATGTAGTCATTAATAAAATATGTAAATTCGCTAGTGAAAGACAAAATATAATCAGTAGTGAGGAGAGAATGTATTCAACTTTTCTTTCGCAGCCTTCTTCAAGGCTGAGAACCCAAGTATTTGGCCTTGTTAGAAACTCCCTTAGTTCCCCCCCGCCCCGAGCCCTGGCCAGGCTTTGGGTGGAATCCAACAGGAGAATGAAACCAGAAATTTTCTGCTCAAAACAAAGGTGTCAGTTTGCAGTGACTTCAGATGCCTCACCTATGGGTGGATGCACCACATAGGATTTCCCACTTGCCAGGACAGGCTCTCCAAATCCTCGCTGTAACTGGGGCTCCCCAGCGTCTGTGGATCTGGATGATGATGATAATATATGTAAGTGGTGATGTATTTCTCTTAATCACTATTCTCTCTCTCTCTCGTGTAGTAATGATTTGATGCATTACACTGTATTTTCCTGTTTGCAGCTTTAAGTGCACTATTCTGCTGCTTCTTACTGCATGTTTTCTGTATTACGTTGTTACATTACTTGGTTCTCACTAGTAAAGTACGCCTACTCTTTTCACTCTGGTGTCCGAGTTTAATTGGTATCCTTAATATAGCAAAACAACAGATCATCATAATAAACTTTTTTGTCTTAAAAGATTTTTAAAAAGTCAAAGAATATTGCTGTTAATAACAGAACATGAGCAGGATTTCAGGATTGCTATTATTATTACCATTATGCTTATTACCTATCTTGTGGGGCAAATAAAGACAACTAATTATGGTCTGTAATAGGAGGATCAATAGAAGAATGTGACAAAAAGACTACTTCTGGCCTAAGGACACAATAGCCAGAATTGTTCTTGTCTTTCTTTTTCACTTTTTGATAATTTTATGGTGCCTGAAAATAGCAACATGTATGAAATTCATAACAATTCTACAACAACAGGTAGGGATCCTTTTCAGGATATCCCCATGAAGTAAGCCCACTTTTCATTATTAGCACACACTGTACACTAGGACTAGAAAACTAGCAGCTGTTCAGTGATGCTTTGGGACTAAGGAAAGGTTAATGAGCTATTTGCTATTTTATCATTAATGAGGGCCATGTTATAAGTCATATCAACTCCAGCTGAAGTTGCACTTAATAATTTGCTGTATCTGGACCTTAATTGTATTAGTGCCATGATTTTTGTCAGTACCACTTTTCACTCTTTTCTTTAGTTTGTTTCACACTTTTTTTATTTGGATCAAATATGTATTAAAATTGCTTCTTAAAACTTTATTCAAGGAATATCAGCTAGGAAAGGTCAAGAAAACATGAATTCTATTTACAAAAATTGTCACAGATATAATGCTTAACGTTTAGAGAACAATTTTGTTGTCTTCTGATGTACTTCAATAATTCTAGAAAATTTATCTTAAGCTCCAGTAAAATAACAGTTTATTGGTATTTTTCCTTCTGTTCAGTAAGAATATTTAGCTCAGGGGTAATATCCATCTTTTTTTATTGGCATATTAAGTGAAAGACAATCAAGGTATACGAATATGTAAAGCTCTGTGTCTGAGCTTACTACCTTACAGTTACAAATATCAGTATACCATTATATTAGAAAGATATAAATATTTGCTTGAGAAATGGTTCATCCCACTGCGGAATTTGAATTCTCTGTGTATTCAGATCCACTCTGGAAAAGATACTTTTTTTTTTTTTATATGCACTGTTGAAAATGTTATCTATCTCTACTTAGGAGTGTATTTCAGAGCTACAATGCCATCAAGAGACAACTCCTCACTTATTGACACTATTATTGCCATAGATCAGGACTGTGACTAAGAAAATATCTAAATTTAAATTAAAAGTAATACCTTGTAAAAATTAAGTAAATTTAAATTTTAAGTATATTTGTTTCCTCTTATATTCCTTTCCCTTTTCCCTTCCCTTCCCTTCCCTTCCCTTCCCTTCCCTTCCCTTCCCTTCCCTTCCCTTCCCTTCCCTTCCCTTCCCTTCCCTTCCCTTCCCTTCCCTTCCCTTCCCTTCCCTTCCCTTCCCTTCCCTTCCCTTCCCTTCCCTTCCCTTCCCTTCCCTTCCCTTCCCTTCCCTTCCCTTCCCTTCCCTTCTCCAGTGCCATGTGCACAACATATACAAAGCTATCATAGTGTTGCACTGATTAATGTATTCTTTGACCCTTTTTCTTCTGTAAAACAATACTGAAAAAGCACTCCTTTCCCATGTTCTGGTTACCTTGTCCATTAAATATTTTTCTTTTCTTTTCTACAACAGATAAGCATTTTCTTACAAAATATATTTTCTTGTCATATATACTGCTCTCAGAATCTGTTTAGTAAATCCTTTTTGTCTTTAGAATATTATCACATGTTATCATGTCTCTATAGTAGTTGGGTCAAACATACAGAAAAGGGATAGAGAGGTTAAAAGAGCAACAAGTAAGAGCAACAAGAACAAGCACATCTTGTGTCTAACTGAATGTTATTCAATATAACATTCTTCTATAGGAACGTATAAGCTAGTCAAAGTATTTTTTATAGAGTCTTACCTCTTTATTATATTCTGTTCTGTTTTGTGGTGGAGTTCTGTTTGTTTGTATGTTTTCACAACCATTTTTATTTCAGTGAAACTGAATATTTGATTGAAAACACTTTGATAGTCAACTTAAAAATATAATTTTTGTTTTAAAATCCAAATTTTCTTTTCAAAATATAAATCTTAGAAATTGGGAAAAAAAATAAACCCTGAAAAGTCTGAAATATTGGAACACTTAAAAATTAGGAATATAGAAAGGCTGAAGTAATAATTGAAGATAGAGATATGAATATGATATCTAAAATCAAAATAATATATTTCAATTAGTCAGAAACATTTTTCCCTAAAACATTTCTAACAAATCTAGAAACAAGTAAGTCTTAGGAAGAAGAGATGAGTTGGATTATTTAACTTTGGTTTTGATTTCTGAATTAATAAAACCTGATCGCTGGAATATAAATTTTCACTTAGTATTATGTTTGCAGCGGTTTTCTGAGAGGATTCAGAAGAGAAACAGACATTCAGATAAAATTCAGACATTCACACAATCTACCAAAAAAGGGCATGGGAAATGGCATCCACCATGTCAGAGTTGATGTTTGATTGCTATATTAATAACAGAGGATCTGAGCAATGCCTGTATAATTTTTCTGTAGAAAATAGTTTATTTTCTCTGAGAGGGGAGGAAAAGGTAGCAAATATGAGGAACAATTTAGATGGCATTTTCAAGAGATTTTAAAAGACTTTTTCTTCTTTTGTTTATCATAGAAAAAACCTGTTATTGAATCTTTTTGCTCTAATAAGAGTATTGAGTATATTTGGTTTTTAGATCAAAAGTAACAGAAAGATCTTTATACAAAATTTTTTATTAATATCAAAATAGTATCTCTATTGAACAGAGCTGGTCATGCATGAAAAGACAATTTAAAACATAAGGAATGTTATAAGCCAAATTGCTGTTCACACTAATGGTATTACAAAGGTCTCTTTAGCAGTGTAATTTAATTTTACAATCTTTTCATTTGCATGCATTTAAATATTTTAAACAGAGTAACACTTCTTATTTGAAACAATATAAAGTTAAAAAATAATTGTTTTGATCTTCATTACATCAAATAATAGTCCTTTCTGACTATGTAATAATGACTCAAGTAATGTTAACATTTCAGCCAGATCTGTCTGGCATCAAAGATTGTCCCTAATAACTTGAGATAAATAATTAATACAAATTATAAGTGAATGAACATTTGGGATGACAACTCCATGTTTCGTTTTAGTTTTCCAAAATTACTGCCTTGAATAATTTTAAATCTATGCAAGGATGTTTAACATATCTACTTTTACTGGCTAATTGTCATACATTTAGAAATATGTTGATTTTGGTCCTTTTTATAAAAGAGTCTGTAAGTAAAATGAAAGATGCATTTCTGTTTGCTGAGGTTCAGTCTATGTATTTCATAATGTATATTTCCCTGCATATTATTCCTGATATTGGTATGAATTATTGGTTGTATTACAGCTGGACTGCAGATTTATTCATTGCACTACAGTTGCTTTTATAAAGGTAGCCAGTCATACTTTACATGCATGGACAATAATATCCATGATCTATGTTTACTGATTTTTTCTTTTCTTTTCTTTTTTTTTAAAAAAAATAAATTCCCAAATGTCTTATCAAAGATATTCTGTTAAGAAACAAGTTATGCTACAATGGCATGGCATAAGGGTTTTGATTTAATTACTTTGCTTCTGAAAAGACTTAATTTAATTTAGTGATACTGAGCAGTTTAGGGGATTAGTATTAGCTATACCTTCTACATTTCTGAATTTAAATGTGTCTCATATCACAGACAGATGAAAGCTAATGCCTGAATTTAATTTGATGACCTATCTGAAATACAAATTGTAAAGATACTGATAGAGGTCCCTGTGGCAATTAAATGTTTAAGAATTATAAAATTAATTTATTCTTACAACACACATTACCTAAGAACTCATCTGCATTACTGGTGGAGAACTGAGGCATACAGCATCTAAAAGGAGCATTTGAAACCTAGGCATGAAACTTGGATGCAGAGATCAAGAGGTAAATTTGTATTAGAGTATTAACAGCAAGAGACATAAGAAGCCATTTACAGTGTTTTATCTCAGTGTTTCTGCCATTCTTTGTTGGCTCGATGGAAATTCTATCTTCTTCTACATAGATGAAGTTAAAGTTTTATACGTAGAGCAACACTATCCATTTTATCCATTGCTGATACAAGGGAAAATTAGGGAGAAAATAAATTTTTTTTGTCTTCTTTATATTATCTGTACTTAGTCCCCTAAATGATTAGTCCAAGATCCGACAGGAGGTTTGCAGGAGAAAACATATTTAAATATGGGCTTTTGAATTTCTAGGCCTAATATCCTCATAACACAGGATACTGTGTTCCACAGTTTAGAAATACTGTGATGTTACCAATTAATGAAATAGCATTAATTAGTACCTTTTGGAAATAGACAGCACCATGACCAAAATGTTATCCATAAGACCTTTCATGTTATGCACTAATATATTTATAAAACCCACCAAAAAGTATGCCTTGTGAGACAGCTAAGATTTGGAACTTTTAATGGTAGCGTTAGATGCTAAATACTTTTAAAATATCAACATATTTATATGCATAAATATCAACTTTGACAAGGTTTTGAAATTAAAATGTATACCAAAACCTCGGCTAATTTATAAATTTTAACAATGTATAATCTTAAAAAGAAATAAGTCTTTGTACTGTGAAGACTTATGTTCAGAAGCTTTTTGAAGATGTACAACTAGACCTTTCTCCATTTAAAGACTATTAATGTGTCAGTTGTGAAATCTATTCACTACTGAAAATGTCAGTGCATCATTTCACCACTCAGAAGTAAAAGCTCTTTGTAAGACTTGCCTAATATACTGAATATTATTCATTCCAAATAACAAGGGAAGTAGGCATTGAATTGTATTATCCAGTTCAAAGTAATTGTTACTGAGGAAATAAAAAGCCATAGGAACATAAGAATTGCAATAATGGATCAGTAGTTTATCTAGCCAAATATCTTAACTTTGACAGAGACCAAGATAGTAAAAGACACTCCTTCGCAGATGATTATTGAACAGTGCTGCCCACAGGAGAAAATTAATACCTTTTTTGTTAAAGTCTGGCATATACTTAAAGTTATTTATTAGAATAAAATAAAAGAAATACCAAAGCCACTTTCTCTGTCTTTAGAAAAAGAAATGCAAGTGGATTTTTAATAGCTTTTATATATATAGCCCTCATTATTATTTCATATGTATATTATTCTAACATGCAGAGATCACTGCCTGGATTATGATCACATTCCAAGATACATTTCTCCACATTTTTATGGTCTAATTTTTACTTTTCACCTTCATTTGCAATACCTAACAATCTATCACTGCTAAGCATATTTAAGGTGCCTTGTCAGGTGCTTCATGGTGTTACTTAGACTGAAAAAAAAAAAATTCTCCCCTGGTATTTTCTAAGGTCCCAATAACAAACAAGAATGTGATTTGAGCCACTACTTCCTGGAAAACTACTCAGTTTTTCTTCTCATTGAATATGGGACACAATAGCATGAGGGTGGGTACTGTCTATGGTAGACAGTATATAAATGAGAAAAAGCCAAGCTAAGCTATGGACCCAGGAGCTGGGAAACAGTTCCTCTTACAGGAGGAACTGAAATGACTCATGTAGATATCTGACACACCTGATACATGCTTTAGTTTATTTTTATGGAATGACCCTTGTTAAAATCTCTTATTAGTGAAGAACTCCATATGCTTTGAAAGTAATGGGCAAAAGGACAAAGTTCAATCTTATGTGGTGCTCTTTTTTTATTGTAGAAACACTTTGCCCTTAGTTATTTGCAGCTGTGATGTGGGAAGTTATAAAGGCAGTGTGGTTAGAAGCAGAAAATTACTGAAGAGAAGAAAATGTCTGCTGAAAAATAAAGACAGAGAAAATGCCTGCCAGCCTGAGAACTGTGACAATGGGAACTAGACCTGTGAACCAGAAACATCACTGTGAAGTACAACTGGCATCTCTGAAGTACAGCTGGGTACCGAAAAATGGGAGATGTCCCAAGATACTATTGGTAAATGCAAAACCAAGGAACTGTAATAGTAACTTATCATCTGAAAAAGTGAAAAATAGTCTGGGAACAACTGAAAATATCCTCAGAAAATAAAAACTGACAACTGTCATTGGTTATTCTAACTGTAAGAACAGGAAAATAGTCTGGAAAAATAAAAATTGTTGTGAAAGAACAGAAAACAATTTAATCATCTATTGTTTAAAATAAACAGTACCCATTAGCTGCTCGAAGTGGTGATGTCCTATGCCCTCTTATGTCTCTATGATATAAAAATTACTTAATTTTTATCCAAAATGGAGCCTTTCTCTGAGAACTTTCCATCCTACACATACATCCTAATTCCAGTTATGGTTTTGAGACAGTGATAAAACCCAGCACAGCAGAAAGCCGTATAAGAAGGATTAGCATTGTTTAAAACACTGCAACAACGTACAAAATGTACAACATTGCAAACAATTTGCATTCACTTGAAGTTTAGTGCAAAACAGAAGTTTAAACACATCTGATTTGTTTTAGTTTCATAGTCATGTCAATGTTCAGAAAATTAAATTCTGTGAGATACTGCCCCAGTGACAGAATCATATTTGAAAAAGAAACAGATACAACCTGAAACTGGTCTTTGTGACTTTAATTCTATTTCACATTAGACTTCTTAATGTGCTCATGCTGATGCATAGACAGTTCTTCAGAAATTGTTTTTCTTTCATCTGTCCATAAACAAAATTTTCTGTCAGCAGAACTTCAGGATACTGATAAAGTCAGACCTATATTTTGGGGTTTTTTTCAATCTTTCTGTTGAGGAAAGGAGTACCATGTTTAAAGCACAGTATAAAAGAAAATAGCACACTCTCTCTGTATAGATGGATATACTTAATATGAGTACTGTGTATACTGTCTGAGAAAAAGGACAGACTTATTAAATGTATGAAAAATATTTTGTATTTAAGTAATTTACCATATACCTAATAAATATTTCAACCTACCAGAACAATCACTGTTCTCAAAAATATATTCTGACAATAATTGAATATTTTACACTTTGTTTTTCCTGCTCTTTTTGTTAGTTTAGCTATTAATATCTCTACTTATTATATTTTAAAGTATTAATTGTGTTAATTTGGGTCAGAGAATTAAAGAGAAGAATGTTTTCTAATAACAACGTGAGATGTAACATGGAAGGGAAGAGATTGCAATTATACTTTTTTCGAACATTTGACACTAAAAAAGTGAATATGGTGTGTTGGATCAGTAAAGGACTTAGGCATTAGAATAATTGTCATAAAACTTCTGTCAGAAACCCAACCTTTCAATGTACTCTAAGGGCACAGTGAATACACATGCAATGCATGAGTAAAATTAGGTCACTTAGAATGGGATCTAGAAAAGTCTTCCCCTCAGCTCAAAAAGAGTTAACACTTGTTTCTGAGCTCCTTGCAAGTATTTGCCTTCAGTCGAGAGTTTTTTTCCTGAATTGGAATAAAATGACAAAGAAATAGGGAATACATTTTCTAATAGAAAATTTTGATGTTTCTCTTCTGGCTCTTTCTTCTCTAGTTCATTCAGAAGTGTTTCTAACTGGAACATGTCAATCGTCCTGCAAAATGCCAAAGAGATCAGAGGCATAACTGTGACAAGAACAATGATAAAAACGACAAAAGAATCTTGTTAATCCTGAGAATGAGACTTTCTCAAATGCAGCGTGAAAATCTGTGAAGGCATTATTGCTATCCCATGATCAGTTACATGAAAAATAAGGATAGTTCGTTGAGTGTTCAAGTTTTTTTCACAAAATTGCAACAACAAGCAGACTAAGTGTAACAGTAATTACCCTTGAATGATCACTAACTCTCCAGAAAATGATGTTGTGTATGCAACAGTAAATGTACATCAGGTTCAATGGAAAATTTGTGGCCAAAATGTACTGTACCAAAAAGCTTTAAATATGCAAAGAGCAATCGTAACAAAAGTTACTTGGAAGGATATTCCAGAAGACTAAGCAATAACAAGGAAACTGGGACATTCTGCTTCTAAACATGTTTCATTTCTTTTTTTAAATACAATAGGGAGGGGAGGAAAAAAAAAAAAAAAATCAAGTTTAAAGCTAAACCAGAAAGTGCAACAGCTGTAAAAGAAAATACACATTGACTGTGAATGAGGCAAATTGAAGGGGAAATCAGAAAGCTGTGGATTTTGCACCTTTGTTATTAATTTTTCTGTCAAAAGTTTTAAGATGGAAATAGTATCTAAGAGGGCTCCTCAAGCCAAAATATTTCTGTTCATTTTCTATCTCAAATATTATTTCACATGTCCTCTCACTGAAGTAGTCCAATGTAAAAAGAAATACTTAGAATTCAGGGATGATTACAATTCTGAATTCAATAGAGATTTTACCTTTTATATCAGTGGGAACAGACTCACGGGCCATAGTTATTGTAACTGCTGTTTTGAAGCATATGTAAACAAATATTGATCAATCTAAATATTAATAAATCTTTTTTGTAATATCATAAGTCTTTTCCTCATACCTGATGGAGATATTTCCCATGCAACATTTTTACAAAATATCTGACTGGTTTTTACTCAAAATGCATTTTTCCACTATTATGCTTTTTGACTACACCTTTTCATCACTTAGTCAACTGTGAATGGCATGTCACTCACAGAATCACAGAATCATCAAGATTGGAAAAAACCTTGAAGATTATCCAGTCTAACCATTAACTTAACACTGACCGTTCCCAACTACACCATATCCCTCAGCGCTATGTCAACCCGACTCTTAAACACCTCCAGGGATGGGGACTCCACCACTGCCCTGGTCAGCCCATTCCAACACCTAACAACCCATTCTATAAAGAAATACTTCCTAATATTCAGTCTAAACCTTCCCTGGTGCAACTTGAGGCCATTCCCTCTTGTCCTATCGCTTGTTACTTGGTTAAAGAGACTCATCCCCAGCTCTCTGCAACCTCCTTTCAGGTAGTTGTAGAGGGCGATGAGGTCTCCCCTCAGCCTCCTCTTCTCCAGACTAAACAACCCCAGTTCCCTCAATCACTCCTCATAAGACATGTTCCATTACAATAAATGTTGCTTGAAGCAGCACACATTAAAAGCATGACAATAAAACTGTGCTTCACAATCTGTCATTCCATTTATATTCATTGTAGGTTTTATGGCACTACCTAACATGTCTTACTTTACTTCTTTATAGATTATTGGATATTTTCAAAAATCAGCTTCTAATTTGTTATAGATTCCACAATAGTTCATGAAGGTCTTGCTAGTGTTCAGTAGGTTTAGTTTTCTGCTTCTAAAAATGGTTGATTAAGGATTTAGCAGAGGAAGAGTTAAAATAAACATTAAAAATAATTCAGGATAAAATTATGTAATTACATATGTCAGTCTAAGGATACTCTTGTGATTAACAGAGCTAGGGGGTTTTGGTGCCAGAAAACCTTTCTTATTGTCTGTACATATCAATTTTGTTAAAAAAAAAAAAAAAAAATGAAAATAAATAGTTCAGAATCAGAGATGGAAAACAAAAAGATTGGGATAGAAAGGCATTCTCATATAAGGAACATTGAAAAGAGTGGTGTTTTTCTTCGTAAAGATATGCAAGAAAGGCATATGATACACTTTCATAAAAGAATAAATTCTGTAGAAAAAGTAGCTGGGGATTCTAGTCTCCCTCTGAGAATCTCCCTCTCTAATAACACACAAATAAAGGAACAATTAATGAAATTAAAATACTTCCAAACAAGTGCAAGGAACCACTATTACCATTTCAGGAATAATTGTATTTCAGAAGTGATTTCTTACAGGATACTTCTGATGCCACAAATTCAGTAAGTTAGAAAAAAGTGATTGCCTTATATTTGGTGCCTGTGGTAAATAGAATGGCAAGAGTTAATGCTAAAATCAATTTTGGAAAACAGTTTACATTGCATTCTTTCAGTCTTATAGTAATCTCTAAATATGAAGTTCAAGAGGTGTCCACATGCTGAAACAGATTATTGCATATTCACATAGTGTCAGTTTTTCACTTTGACCTGAAAATGTGGGTACTAGCTTTTGTCACTCACCATTTTAAATGTATCCCGCTTTCCTCTACTTTGAGGATTATTAATAAGTGGTATGTCCTAGTTCATCTGCAGCTTTTCATGAACTATTTGTTCAGTTTTGTTAAAAGAGCACAACTGAGCATCAGGATTGAAGGTGTACTGTGCTGTTTGCCTTGTCCCTGCACTCTGCATGGAGCAGAGGGAAGGGAGAGCGTTCCTCACCTAAAGGCAGATGAGTACGTTCATCTGAAGAAAAGGTTTATAGTGAATATTAGGTGGGAAAATAAAAATGGGACATGATATACTAAGGATCCTAAAGTGCAGGAAATTTTGAAAGACTTATAAGAAAGTATAGCTTCAGAAATTATAGAAAAGGGCTTTCCTCGAAACCTAGAAAGGCCTAAAAAGAGTTTGTTACAACCAGGCAAGTCATTGAAAGTTGTTGAATTAATCAGTTCTGGAGGAAAAGTCCAACCTTATAAAAGTTTTGTGTTTGTTCTGTCTAGCCTGCTCACTTTTAAAAGTTACACACAGATCAAATGCAGTCTCTGACAGTTTGGGGTCCCATCACATATTTGTTCTTTCGTTTTGTTCCCATAAATTCTACACTTTCTGTGATAGTCATTAAAAAAAGAAAAAAAAAAAAAAAAAAGGAAAACAGAATAGAACACTAAAATTAGAACATCTTAGTGATTATCCTTCACATGTTTTTATTTTAAAAATCAAATTCTTTATTTATTTGAACTAGTCTCCTTGTTCAAAAGATGTTATTCTTCTTACAGTTAATTGACTTAATATTAACATGCTCTTCTCACTTCTCATACAGTTTCTCATACAAACTTACAACAGTTACTTTTTTTTTTGCTGATTTTAAAAATCACAATAATCAGAATTTTCTATTTTAGTCCCTTGCTTCTACCATCATCAAAATACTCAAGGTTATGTTTTTCTTAGTCTGACTAGTGGGATAAGCAAAAGAACTACTCCTGAGGACCATGTAAATGTGCAATGAATCAGCTAAAAGAATTGCTGTGAAATAAATACTATCACATTCTTTATAGAACTAAATTGGAAAGTTCAAGCTTTTGCACCTTCCTAGCTGCAGAGCTACCAAGCTTCATCGCTTTTAGCATCATACCAAAGTCCCAAGACCAACCCTTAAGCAGTATTTAGTAACTCCCAAACACTCAGCATCAAAGAAAAGTTACAGATGTAATTCTAAATAGCCTTGACACCCTTGTTTGGTGTCTGAATAACTGAAATAAGCAGGCAGGCTGCCAAATATATCTCCAGAGTAGTTATTTCCCTTTCAGATATATAATTTTAATTTACTTGGAAATCATCAATACTTTAAAGTTGCACTTGTCCACCAAGCTTGTTTATTTCCTATCTCCCTAATGCGCTGTAATAGAAATCCAAGTCATTGATTGGTTGAAGAAATGTAATTGACTCAAACAAATGTTCAGATTGAGTGTCTCAAGTTCCTCTGAACTGACTGAAGTCCAGCCATTGGAGACAGACCCATGTCAGACATAAATATACTCCATTGAACAGTACTCCACTGATTTCACATTATATTCTATTGAATAACATAGACTGAACTGAGTGCAATTAGATGTCAGAAATGCTTTTTTATTCATTTTGATACATGCATCCAAATGGATTGCAAATGTGTATAGATTTGGACATAACATACCAACGTCTAAAAACATTCAGAACCTATTAAAAGTACATTACTGAGACTAATGTGTCAAATATCCAACAGTTTTAAAGTGCCAGAATTTTACTGTAATTTTTTGTCCTTGCCCTTTTGTGACTTTCTCACTTTTCTGTTCTTCAGATACAGGATTAAACTGATGAAATTTCCCTGAACTAACTTAACACCGCTTTTGTAGTCAACAGAGAGAAATAAGCACCTTGGTGCATAATTCATTTCACCCTGAAATGGAGATCCTTGATAGACCAGATTAATTGTTCTTTAAAAGTCTCTTTCTTTCTCCACCAACAGCAGAGAAGGAACCTATGGTGACAAGCACAGATGTCTGCATTAATGACATCTAAAATCAGCTTATTCAGTTTCTGTCTTGAATGTCTTCAGGAAGATGCTGAGCATTTTCAACTCCAACTGAATCTGCAGAAGTCAAGGAGCTCAGCACCTCCTGAGAGGGGGATTAAATTTCATTTTAAAAAAAAGATTTAGACATATTTTTCAATTTCTTTCTGCCTTTATCTTGATATCATGAAAACTAAAGAATGTGGATACTGCAAAGGAGAATGATGATTCTATAACGTTTTTGTTGGTAGTGGTAGTGGTGTTGCAAAAGTCAGCATGGTGGTAACTGGAAAAAAAAGCAGAAAAAAACACATACTGTTCTCATGAACAAGAAGCCCTTCCTTTAACTAAAGCCCTGTTGATATTTTTCTCTTGTGTCATAGTTACAGAAGATGTGTTCACAGTTAGAAAATGTGTAGTACATACTCTTACAACTTGCTTCAAAATGCACGGTGTAGCTCCATGCATGTAAACTAGAAGTTCTCATATCTCAAACAACAACTTTTTTTTTTTTTAAATTTACTTCATATTTTAGGTTACAGAAGGCCAATCTTTGTGAATTCTAGACTTTACCAGGAGCAAGAATATGTGGCATCTGTTTCAAATGTCTCATTTCTGGTTTCCTTGCATCAATATTTCATGATTTTTTAAAAAAAGTTCACAAATTCTAAAGTCTTTTTATTATTTTTTATTAATAAAGAACAAGCAGTATCATAAATTAATGTTTAAATATGAAAAACATATTTGAAAAGCTGCAAGATATTTGTAAACATAGAATAAAGCCAATGTGTATTAACTCTGCCATGTTTCTTTCAGATGTTCCTGTTCTACTGAGTTCACAAGCAATGATACTTGACAGTATAAACAGGGAATGCATTGGTATGAGGAAAAAAAAAAGTCTGAACACACTTTGTTTATTCCGCATTTTTAAAGGCAAAGTGGTCTCATTCGGGAAATTTCTAGAACTTCACTATGTTATGAATTCTTAGTTTAATTTACCTATAGAATCCATATTTATATAACATACAGTATAAATCTAGTTAATACTTTTGTTGAAGCTGCAAAGTGTATACAGTTCAGACTACTACTATGAGTCATTATATTAAAATGTTGAAGAGAAATATAAACTGTTCTAAGAGGAAATTCATATACAAAATTTCACAAGTGCAAGAGTTTATCTTCTTTAATATTTAAATGGAAATATTACAAAAAATATTAATAAGAGTCACAAACATGAACACCTGCTTGGATGTTTTTTTCTCCTGACTTCAAGAATCTCATCCTACTGTGCAGGCAGGGTTCATTTTACTGGAAGGTTTGTTTATGTGTACCAGAGGCAGCAACTGGAGCTGTGAATGTTGCATTATTAGATCTTTTATTTCAGAACTTAGATCTGTCTAATGGTTTCTGAAAGTTTTAAATGTTTAATTTTAAAACAAAACATTTATAATTCTCAAAGAATATACTATTTAACACTGCAGGAACTAACCCACTCTAACCTAAATCTATATTACAGTAATCAGCCTCATCCAAAAACTTCCATAGTCTTTCTGATATGACTACGTAGAGATTTAATACTCCCAGGAGTGGACTAATGATCCAGTAACCCATAATTAAACAGATTTGTTTCCACTCCCTGATCATTTCAATGTTTTTATATGAGCTTAGGAAGGCCCTATTAAGGAACACAGACATAAAACTCCTGAATTTAAAACCTGAGGTTTTTTTCCCTAGCCTGTGAATTTAGTAAATATATATACATATAAGCAAAAGACTTTGAGCTTAGATATTACAGGATGGACAGGCTCTCTGAGGATTATAGATACAGTCAAATTCATTAACTATTGTAAGTCACATATTTCTCTTTCTGTAAACAATACTTCAAAAATAGTACAAAGGTACAATGCATCTGTCTCTACGGTATCAGTTGTCAGATGGCAACAAAATGATTTGTAAATAATTTATTCTAGTGACAACAGAATTTGCAAGAAAATAAGCATAGTAATTATTCTCTGAGTAACATATGATTAACTACAGAGCTAGTCAGAAAATGAAAAAACATTAATGTATAATTCACTCACAAAAAATATTAGAATTTATGGCCAAAATTATTGACAGCAAATAATATAACTAGATCTAGCTGTAATAATTTAAAGATATTCATTCTGTTGTTGTATTTTGCAACTAGATTTTTTAATCAAAACTAATTTCTTTATACCAGTGTACTGGGTCTGGCTGAGCCGAAATTGGTTTTCCCCTATAGCAGCCCTCATGGTGCTGTGTTTTATGTTGGGAGCTGGCAGGGTGTTGATAGCACACTGGTGTTGTGGCTACTGCTGAGTAGTGCTTACACAGCACCAAGGCTCTTTCTGACATTTCCCCCCCCACAGTGGGACGGGGTGGGCAAGATCTTGGGAGGGGACACAACCAGGACAGCTGACCCGAACTGACCAAAGGGATATTCCATACCATATGACGTCTGCTCAGTATAAAGATGGAAAAAAAGAGGAAGGGGGTGGGGTCACCCTTGGTCCTCTGAGGCAACACTACGTGTATCGGAGCCCTGCTTCCTGAGAAGGCCCGACATCGCCTGTTCATGGGAAGTAGAGAATAAATCTGTTTTCTCATTTGCTTCTGTGCACAGACCTTTGCTTCACTTTGCTTATATTAAAACTGCTTTTGTTTTACCCACAAGGGTTTGTTTGCTTGGTTGTTTTCCTTATTTTCTTTCCCCTCTTTTCCCTGTTGAGAAAAAAGGGGAAGGGGGGGCAAGTGATAGAGCGACTTGGGGGGTACCTGGCATTTAGCCAAGGTCAAACCACCACAACAAGTCACACCTATTTTAGTTTTATTCTTTGTGATCAAGATCTGAACAAAGTATTAGGAAAAATCACATTAAAAACTGACTTCAGTATGTTTGCCTGGATGTAGACTTGCCTTCTTATCGAACACTGTGGTTGCTCCTGACCAAACCTGTTCAGCTAAATATCACTGAAGAACATACAAGCTTTCAGCAGGCATAGGTAGATGCTGGCTCTGTTCATTTTGGCTACTTCTATGCACCTGATAAAAGTGGTGACTAAGGACAGCTCACAATGTCATACAAAATTAGAAAAGCTTTCAGATCTAAACAAATATGCAAATAAAAAAACAGTACAGGCAGCAGAATATTTCTTAAGGATACTACTAATACTACTAATACTTAGTTTCCATACCAGTGTAACTCAGGTCACTTTACAAATCTTGGTGACATTCCCATTCTATAGCATAGAAAGGTAGGGAGCTTCTCTCATCTACTTACAAGGCTCAAATTGAAATTTTGGGAACTGATAAAGAAAATGAATCCTGGAAACAAGGAAGTGGCTAATTTAATGAAAATTTTTAGTTTAGAAGACAGGTTGGGAAAACAGGTAGCTGGCTTTGTCAGCAATTATGTAGCCTGTTTTCCCTCACTGTTATGCAGTCATTGTATTTTATTTTATTTTTTTTTCTGTCTGTAGAGTTAGACCTGTTGTTGCAGCATGTCTCCCCAGTGTTCAGTGGGTCTATGCCAAGACTCATTTGCTATAAATCAACTTCACTGACTTTAAAAACGAAGCTTAGAAGATGGATTTTTAATTCTTCATCCAATCACAGCTTATTCCCACATGTGGGTTTTTTTAAAGTGTAACAATGTGATGGGTTCTGAGTGGGGATAAATGAAGAAAGTCTACATTCTCTTACAATTTGATGATATAACCAGACTTGAAAAATTAATGTTGTGGAAATGGAGCTCCATTATTATTCCTCGTAACAAAACTAAAGTTTGTGAATAGTTTTCTGATAACCTAGAGAAGTAGGGAACTTTTCTCATTCACTTACAAGATTCAATTTGAAATTAATTCCACGGAACACCCCAAGGGCGTTTAGATTTTTGCAGAACAGGAGTTCCACCCATTCTCACTGCATAAGTTCTTCAAACTGCATTGCATAATTAACAATCCATGAAATACATCTCCCAAAGAAGTTACAGATACCTGACTTCGCAATGGAACACAAACAAATCTGAAATGAGACTGTTTCACTGCCCTGAATAATTTGAAGGTATTTAGCTAATATTTTGTATATGCCCTTTTGTGTTGGTATAGATGTTAATATAGTCAGTGAGAAAAAATGTAAAAAATTCCCCCCAAAATAAAACCAAAACCCAACCTTTTATCAGTGTTACCTTTCATACCAGTGTTTGTAAAATAGATTTGTGCACAAGTGTGGAACAACCAGGTGGAAAAATCTGGTGTTTCCTATATATATAACATTTCTAAGTGTCTCTGAGAAATCTCTGTTAAAAAAAAAAAAAAAGAAAGAAAGAAAGAAAAAAATAATGTTTTGCAAAAAACCAACCGTATTTTATGCCACAACACCAGCTTAAGAAGCTTGTTTCAAAATGTGTACCTAATGTAAAAGATACAAATAAAAATCTCTATCTAGTATGTAAAAATAAAAATCCCTGAAAATAGAATCAAACTAAATCAATTTGATATAGATGAAAAAAGGACCTCTAATTAAAATCTTGCACAGTCTCCAATTAACCACATATGCCAGTTTGGTAGTAAATTAAGTCGATTCTATAATGGTAGCCTGATACAGCATGTACCACTAATAAAATATCTTCTATTCAGAAAACTAATCTTGACATGTTACACCACTGAGAGTGTTATGGGGAAATGCAGTGCTAAGGCTTGGACAATAGGCCCAATCCAGAGTTGACCTATAGATGAATCCTGTATATTTTATAACTGATAAGCACTGTGCTAGTAGGTGTTGTACTAGGTTATAACAAACCACCTATACTGATGTAAAAAGTGCTAAAGTGTTGAAGTATTGAAGCCTGAACAACAGGCCCTGAGCCAAGCTGCTAACTTAGTATGTAGTCATTAGCGAAATATGTATGCTCATTAATGAAAGATGTAGCTTAGGTATCATATACTCATTACTGATGATGAATGTAATGAAAACATGTCTATCCTGAATGTATCTTTCTTCTTTGTGTAAGGGTAAGTTAACAAGGCCATGATGCCAGCTGTCTGGCCTTGGAACCAGATGTATGGCCTTGTTCTGAAAAGGACATAAATAAATTAGATAAGCAGGGAAACTCCCTTGGCATCTCCCTTGAGCCCTGGCCAGGCTTTGGGGGAATCTAATTGGAAAGTGACACCAGATATTTTCCGCTCAAAACAAAGGTGCCAGTTATTCTGGCTTGCTGATTTTTAGGTATATAAGGCTGGTCCCGCTTGCAGTGACTTCGGATGCCTCACCTACAGGTGTACGCACTACATAGGATTTCCCACTTGCCGGGACAGGCTCTCCAAATCCTCGCTGTAACCGGGGCTCCCCAGCGACTGCAGATCCGGATGATGATAACGTATGCAAGTGGCGATGTATCTTTCTTGATCACTATTCTCTCTCTCATGCAATAATGATTTGATGCATTACCCTGTATTTTCCTATTTGTTTGCTTTAAGTGCATTATTCTGTCTTTTACTGTATGTTTTCTGTATTACTTTGTTATATTATTTAGTTATCCCCAGCAAAATACGCCTACTCTTTTCACTCTAGTGTCCGAGTTTAATTGGTATCCTTAATCAGCAAAACAGGAAAAGAGAACAGAATGTTGTGATATTCAAGCATAAGAGTTAGTAAAAGTAAAATATTAGAATGTATAGACCACTGCATTTATTAAAAGCACTCCTATTAATTGGATTTTGGATAGAAGTAAGGTTATTTGCATTGCAGTATTCATATTCACAGAATCACAGAATCACCTAGGTTGGAAAAGACCTTGAAGATCTAATATCCAGTCTAAACCTTCCCTGGCGCAACTTGAGGCCATTACCTCTTGTCTTATCACTTGTTACTTGGTTCAAGAGACTCATTCCCATCTCTCTGCAATCTCCTTTCAGGTAGTTGTAGAGGGCAATGAGGTCTCCCCTCAGCCTCCTCCAGACTAAACAACACCAGTTCCCTCAGTCACTCCTCATAAGATCTGTGCTCCAGACCCTTCACCAGCTTCGTTGCCCTTCTTTGGACACTCTCAAGTGTATATCATTTCAGGCAAGATTCACTCTTACATTCTGAATATCTTCAAGGAATAAATTCTACATGTCTAATAACATGTCTCTACTGTACTGCTCAAGGTTTAAATTTGTATTCTCAATTTATTTTACACGAGAGAACCTTTGATATCTTTAATACTCACTGGAAAATATTTGTTTTCTTCCCTTGACTCTCTAAGAGCAACCTTACCTTGTGCCATACACCTAAGCTATGAATGCAGTCTACTAGCATTTTGATGAAAAGGAAGATGTGCTGACAACTGAAGCACTTTTGTAGTGTCCAACATATCTAGAACATATAAATGTTCAGTACACTACTGAGTGGATAAAAAAATAATACTTTACATGTCAGTTAAGTAAAGTGGAAAAGAAATTGTTATTTCTGACACCCAAAATAAACATATATCTAGCAATAAAAGAAAAACTATGCCTAAACTACTTCCACTAAGGGTATATCTGAAAGCTCTCTTTCACTCATCCAGCTGACTACCCGTTTCTTTCCTCAGAATAGAGAAGTCAGCATTTCAGGCCTTTTGATGACCTCCTTTTTTGACAGAATATGTCAGTTATTATGTCCAGACTGACCTTTGTAAGATACCTAGACAGTCCAGACCTCTTTAATCTTTCACTTCAAAATGTGCTTTATTCTCTCCTTAAGTACAAGACATTCATATCACCTTCTTAATTAGATTAAAGTTTGTTTTCCCTCTGTGGATGGCACCATAGCTGCTCAGTTAGGAGGCATTTTCTGTGTTTACTTATCTAGTAAACAACTCTTTGCTGCAGTAAGTTGAAAAATTCTCCTTCTTCCTTTAGCAACTGTTTGCTTTGCTCTCATAAGGAATGTCTTTAACTAGGCTTTTCGTGTTATATAAATCTTTTCCATTCATATATGCTTCAAATATATAAACAAATTGTTTGTATCTTGTTATTGACTCTGTTTTGAAACCAGACATGGAGTAATCAACTGATTGGAGTGAAAGGGGTTGAATTATTTAGCCACGGCCTCCTGTTCTTTTGTATATCAGAACTGTGGCATTTAGAGAAGGCATATTAAGCTTATGTAAATTTTAATAGAAGATACATTGCTTTGAAAGCCTCAGGTTTACAAACACCTATTCAATGCATTAATAATCAAATAAACCAATAGCTTCAAAATGCTTTTTGTGGATAAGTGTAATTTCATTTACCTTTCAATTAAAACCAGACAGGAACATCTCTCCATTTTCTACCAGTCAGAGTATTTCACCACAGACAGCTGATTATTTCAAATAAAAACATAAGTTTAAATACTTCAATTAGAAGTGTGAAATGACTCAGAATTATTCCCTTGAATAAGGCACTACAGACTAGTGAGGTCTGAAAGGATGTCTGAACGCTGAAACAAAATTTAAGTGGACAGGCTTAAATTTTGGCATGAGTGGTTCAAGCAAACATTAAAAAAAAAAATCTTTCCTGAGAACAATCCCTGCTGCCAGAGCTAACACTATTTTGTTAAACAACAGCATCCTAAAATCAATTCTTCACATAGTTTAATGTATCTGAAAGGAAATTCCTCCAAAGCCATCACTGTTTCTATTAGGCATCCATCCAAGAATTATTTTTCTTATTCAGCAATAAAACCAGTAATGTATTCCTCCTCCTCCTCCTCGAGTGTTTTACCATGGATTTTACCATGTATAGCAAATAAGATTTCTTTTCCTTCTTAACCATGTAAGATGATACTTGACATTAGAAAGTGATTGTGTTTTTTCTATTGATTTGGAATCATACTTAAAAATAATAAAAAAAAAAACCAAAAACAAACCACACAACACTTAACCTACTCTGCTATCAGATACACACCTGTATTGTTAATAATACAGAAATAATCAGTGTAGATCCTGAACTGGGCTTGCATTTAAACAACATTTCCCTCAGATTTCTAGTATCTTTGAAATAATATTCCTCTACATGTGACTGTACCTTATCAGTACACTTATTACAGATAAGTGACCTTATAAGTCACTACTTTTGTTACTAAAACCTGTTCATGGATCTTCACTGAATAAGAGCAAGTTTCAAGCAAGAAGTAGTTAAGCAAGAAATTGCAGTTTTCATTCTGTTGGCCATTTTTAAAGAAGTTCCTCTTAGACAATCTGAGTCTAAGGTTAACATGAGCTTACCTACATAGATAACAAATTGCTATAAAATTGTTATAATCTTTCTAGAAATATGTAGGATTGCAATTTCTCAAAAATATCTGAAGGAATTGATGAAAAGACCTGTTTTCTTCAGTCTTCTTCTGGAGCAAGTCTGCACAAAATTACATAGCATCCTCACATAACATTTTGTCCATCTGTCACTTTCTTATTAATATAAGAAGCATTTGGTATTTACAGTAATGACTAAATTTTTAATTGGTTATGTCTTAGCTGCATGTTCTTTATTCAGTATGTGACTAAAGGTTCATGCCCACCAACACAAAGGCACACAGAGGCATGATGGCCATCTGGGAAACCCCCTAAACTAATTAGGGGAATAAGCCTCAACCCTGTCCCTCCCATGGCATCCCAGGGGGGTGTCAGCCCCATGGTCTGGGTGACACCCATCACGATAAACCAGTGGGAGCAGTTCTTCAGGCAACCTTACTGACTGAGCAGGTCACTGCACTGGGGTATGAGGTCTGTTGTGGGATACAGAGAAAGACCATTTAGGACTATACAAGACTTATTATGTACAAGACTTTAGTGGAGGAACCGAAGGTGGGGAAAAGGAGGAATCATGAGTGTCTGGGGATGAGCAAACATGGGAAAACAAAATTTAAGGGGATAAAAGGGGTCAGCTGTGTGTAAAAGGGGACCAGAGAGTTCACTTCTCTGTCCATGCCCTGCACCTAATCATCGCAGTCTGTCCTGTCTTCCTGTAAAATTCCATTTGTAGCTATTTTCCTGGATATGTGGCATGGATCCAGGGTCAAATAGTGGATAAATTGTCTAGGGCCAACTATTGGAGGGATTTACACTCTATATATTCATATATCTCCCGCTAATAGACCTTCATCCTGAACAGCCAAAGAGGGGCACAGGAGTAGGCCATTTGTGCCATCTGTGTTTTGTGTGACTGTTTCTGTCTGTTAATTTGTGTGGCTGGCCATGGAGATATGTGTTTATAGTGTATATGCTCACTTATGTCTGTTGGGAATCCATGCTCAGCCTCACTACTGGATGGATCCGGGGACGCAAAGGTGTGGCAGCCTCACCTCTGCCAGGCTTCCAGATTCATCATCCTCTGAAATTGCTGAATGGAGTTTAATCAAATTCAAAGCACAGTAGATAATGGATTGTATTATGTTATTTAATATTTGGAGGGTTTTTGTTTTATTTGTTTGTTTGTTTCCATGACCCTATTCCTTGTATTCGGTATTAGTGGCAGAACCTATTCTACCTCTGCACCCACATTTTTGGGGTAATTCTTAAAGACATCTGAGATCATAAAACCAAGAGATAAACTACACATTATAAACGTTGGTCCTGGTTTTGGCTGGGATACAGTTAATTTTCTTTCAGTAGATGGTACAGTCTCTTTTGGATTTAGTGTGGGAATAATGCTGATAGAACACTGATGTTTTGGTTGTTGCTAAGTAGCACTTACCCTAAGTTAAGGATTTTTCAGTTTTCCATGCTCTGCCAGAAAGCAGGTGCACAGGAAACTGAGAGGGAGCATGGCCAGGACACCTGACCCAAACTAGCCAAAGGGGTATTCCATACAATAGAATGTCATGCTCAATATATAAAATGGGGGAGTTAGCCCCAGCAAGGGGTGGATCGTTGATGGGGAACTGTCTGGGCACTGATCAGTAGGTGGTGAACAACTGCATTGTGCATCACTTGGTTTATTTTCTTTTTCCTTTGGTTTTATTTCTCTCTCTTTTTGTTACATCCCTTTTCATTACTATGATTATTATTATATTTTTTGTTATTATATTTTTTTTCAGTTATTAAACTGTTCTTATCTCAACCTACAAGTTTTGTTTTTTTTTTTTCCAATTGTCCTCCCCATCCCACCAGCACAGGGGAGGAGTGAGTGAGCAGCTGCATGGTGCTTAGTTGCCAGCTGGACCTAAACCATGACAATTTTGAAACAGAATTTATAACAAGAAACATAACACATTTTCAGACATTAGGACAATGGAGAAAAATATTTTTTTCCTTCCTGTGAATATATGAGGTTGTATAACCTTGAAAACTGTCAAACTCCCAACGAGCTGCTCATTTACCAGAACAGGGGAAGAAAATAGGATAAGAAAGCTTGTGGGTCGAGATAAAGACAGGGAGATTGGTTATCATTTACTGTCATTGGGCAAAACAGACTTAACTTGGGGAAAATTAATTTAACTTATTGTCATTTATAGATAATTCAGATAATGAGAAACAAAGACAAATACTGAAATAATATATTTCCTTTCCCTTCTCTCAAGCTCTCTCTGTCTTGTTCTGCCTCTTGTTCTACCTATATGGTTCAAAGTGAAAATCATTCACATGCCATTCAGAATAAGACAATAGAAAATATCTGGTTTACATTATACCCATTTCGATTCCTACATAACCATCTTGGAATCCAAGCATGAATCTGATGAATGCAGAGATGAACTAGAAAACAGAGGTAATATTAGCCTCAGGAAGCTGCACATATCCGTGGTCACAGAACATCAACTAATTAAACTACCCTGTATATTTTAGATCAGTAGTGCATTTTAGGCTAGTAATTGCATTTAAGATCTGTAGTTCTATGACATTATTATGGGAAGCACTGCTGATTAAATGTCATTGCACAGCTGAAGAACCAAATTATCCCATTAGACATTCCATCCTGTTTTAAAAAAATGATACTGTCTGTATAGCATGACAACTACCTTTAACAAGATATCTGAAAAGGGCTTCCTAAATCTCACAGTGCATACAGGAGCTGTGTTACTTATTCTAGGCATTCTATGTCTTTATTTCACCATCTGGTGTATCATGCCTGAGCTTGATAAGAAATTTTGCAGCTTGCTAAGGCCTATCATTCTAAGATGCTTATATAAAGATTAACCTTTAAAATAAGCAATATGGAAAGTAAAGTGGCAGAAATTTGATGAAGGAAGGGAGAAGGAAGTGACTACACTTTTAGCTTATCATCTGATGCCCTAGTACCAAGTTACCATGAACAGAGAGGAAAATCTTAACTGGAAAGAGATCAACAAAAATTAGATGATTTTACTGTAAATTAAGATAGCTGATAGACATTGTTCTTTATCCTATGATCTCTCTAGACATCTGAGTAAGAGAAAAGACAATGATTTTATCCATTATAAATTATTTTTCTGAAGATCTCAGTAATACCTAACACCTGCTAGCCCAGGAAATATATGAACTGCTAAATAGAGGAGGATCAGCAAGAGAAGTGGACTGGCAGTCAACCTCAGTGCTTGTTTGCTTGCTCTAGCTGTCTCTAGGATTTCTATACACAGGTCTCTCCAAAACAAAACTCCAAAGAGCAAGCTAGGCCAATGCAACACTGTTGTGTACCAGTCAGGACCATTTTGCCTCAGTGACAGAGAACAGCTCCTGGCCCTTTTTTATTTACCTGTATAAAAACATTCTATAATGTCAGTTTGCTAACTTAGCTAAGACACTGAAACAGAAAAGGAAAACCTAAAAGCATAACCTAGCACTGAACTGTCTTACACTTTGAGGTCTTTTTCTATTAAATCAAACATGCTTTAGTTTAATGTAATAAAATAATCTTTTTTATTTACAGATCTTTTCTAGTAATTAAGGAGAGTCTGTATGACGTAAGTGATATTGTATTCTCTCTGTTCTGGGAGCCCATGAAGCTAAATTACTGAAGTGCCCCTTATGTAGGTTTAGGAGTACTCATGAGTCAAAGGAGGATTCTTCCATTAAACAGCCATGGTTTGATTATAGCCTGGTATACCAGGATTATGGAGAGGAGTATCCCAGAGAAAATGTAAACCAGAATTTCTTTGGCAAGAGAAGAAATAACAGGAGAAGCAAACCCCCAGTGTCTCCCTCCAGGCAATTCATATTTAAGTGGATGTCACCATGTTAAAACAACTGTAAATTTGTTCTGTCTGATTTATCAAACCGGTAAAAGATACCTGGTTTTCTCCTGTCTTTGTTTCCCCAGAGATCTGAAATTTTAACTGTGAACTTAATAGACTGAAGGACACAAGACTTCATTACTTTTTTCTGAGTGAGTTCTTCTAGAATTAAATCTATGATGAATACTCTAGGAAGTTCCCTTGTCAATCCTGAGGAAGCCCCATATTTGAATGTCATAATTCATTTACATTGAACTTTACACTAAGAACAAGAAAGAAGGCAAAATCATTATTGCTGTGAATCTACAGAAAGCATGTCTGTGTAGAGAGACAATACCAAGATCAGGATGTTGAACCCATGTTCATCAGGGGGTCCACAACTAAAAGCAAAATCAGCAGTGAATCCAAACAAGAGACTGCTTATTAAAAAGGGCAGGAGAAAATGCTGACACCCATATGTCATTACTGAAAAATTCATTCAAGAGCTTAAATGTGTCCTGCAGCTCCCAAAGCTTTTCCTGTGAGAAGTCACAGCATCATGCCAACACACTGAGCAGAAAGGAGTGACTGCATTACATCCAGTCAGAAACAAGACAATTTAAAGTGAAAATTCAAGAGAGCACAGCAGGATGCATGCAGCAAATTGCTCAGGGACTAAACAGTTATTTTAAGCAATGCTGAACAGTTCCAGCATTTGGCAGGTAGATTTGTTGTGGCACATCTGCTTTTTGTTAACAAAATTGTGTTTGCAAAAGAATCCAGAGGGACTTTGTGGCCATATATCATAAAAACTTATTGTTTTATAGATCTTGATGCAGATTCAGGAAATGATACTTTTAAAAGCAATGGACAGAGTGGTCATCTTATATGGGAGTTTCAAGCGAAGGCAGAACTTCGATATAAGTTTTACCATTGACAATACTTACAGCACACAAACCTCAGGAAATTAAGGTTGAATAATGTAATATAATTCAAGTATACATTGGTTCTGTGCCTGCTGAATTGAATACTCTATGTTCTTTCACAAAGAGATAAAATTCTCTCTCCCTAGAAAATCTTGGCTTATCTTCAAATACAAAAAGTAAGTGCCAGTTAAGAGCATTTTTGATTCAATAGCCAGTCATTTCAAAAATTTCGATGTCACAAAAATGTGAAAAAAAATTTACCTTGTTGAAACCTTCCCCCCCCCCCCCGCCCCTTTTTATCAAAACTGTGAGTGAGTATATAAGTCATAATGAATAAATCTTGAACTTGGTCATAAGAACCAGTGGTTCTTAGCTTAATTTGTCCTTGAGAAAAAGAGAGAAATTTAGGATATCTTTGCCCAGGTAAAAGCTCTAGACACAAACATTATTTTCTACATAGTTACACTTTCTTCCAAATGCAATATGACTGCTATTAGACAAAGTAGAAAAGTTTCAGCAGGAGTGATTTATTATGTTCCCTACACAATAATTAAATGCCTGCTGAGGCTTCATATAGGGTGGAAGAAGGACACTTGAGTACTATAAAGCAGAGAAGAAAGCTAGACCGAGATCATTATGTCATGGCAAATGCTATAACGTACTGACCATACCGTAACTACTAGCTGAGCTTTGCTAAAAAAAAAAAATAAAAGCAGTTGTGTCTTCATGACATTTGAAAAAAAAAGGACTTGAGAAGCAAAAACAGATGAGGTCCAGGCTTGTGACTTCCAAGTAGAGATAAACATTTTAATATGCCTAAATCTTGAACAAAGTTGGGACTGAAGACTCGCTGGATAGGATTCAGTTCAACATTGGAATATTTATATTTATGTGTGTACAATCAGAGGCCAATATGTATTCTGTCTAAGCTCTTATTTAGCCAGTGAAGATAAAGTCAATGGAGTTGACTGAAACACTCACACTTAGCAAAGAGGGTATCCAGTCATACTGTCAACACTTCTTATCATCTAGGTTAGGTAGCTCTCCAATTAGCTCAACATGTGAATCTGGGACTGAGGCATTCAGTTCTTCCTGTGAATTGCAGACACTTATAGTGACCTATTGTAGGATATTGTAACATCTCATGCCTTTTGTGTTTTTAATCTTAAATGACCTTATTGAAAACATGGAGGTAATAGGGGTAAAGTACAGATTTCACAAAGTAAGAACATGTCTAGCATCCAAACTCTCTTTTCAAAGAAATACACAGTATTATACTGTATATCTAAAGTTCTTTCTAAAGCCTGAGATAATAAAAACAGAGAAGATTGATCTTGTCTAAGATATGGCATAATGACCCTCACATTTAGTTTCCTCTTTGGTGATTGTCATGGTTTGAGCTCAGAGGACAACTGAGCACCATGCAGCTGCTCACTCCCTCCGTTCCCCCCATCACTGAGAAGAGGAAAGTAATCAAAGACGCTGTTCACTCCCCACTTCTCCCCTAGTGCTGACAAGCAGGAAAGTAAAAGACCCAGGAACTTGAGATAAGGAAAAGTCAGGATTATCTCATCCTTTAAGGCACAGGCAAAAGACAGACTCATTAGGGGAAGAAAATAAAGAACATAAATTTAATACAGACACTAACAGCACCACTACTTAACAGAAAGAGTAGGACCATGAGAAGCATTGCCATATCTTGAAAACACCTTCCCCCATCCCTCCTTTCTTACCAGGATCAGATTTTCTCCTGATATCTCTACCTCCTCCCTCCAGCAGCACAGTGGTCAGGGAATGGGGGGGTGCAGTCAGTCCTGTCGCTTCATCCGCTTCAGGGATGGGATGGAACTTCTGGCATTCCTCCCCTGTTCCAGCATGGTCCCCCTCTCACAGGAGACAGTCCTCCACAAACCAACTCCAACACGAGTCAATCCCATGGATGTGTCAGTCACTTCTGCATGTTGCAGTCCTCCCAGCACCGAACTACAAGAGCGAAGTCTTCTTCCCACAGAGTCCCGACCTTCTTTGTGTGTAGTCACCTGGGTCAGTGTGGGGCCCCTCACAGTCTGCAAATCAGTATCTGCTCCATTGTAGACCCCCATGGGTGGCAGGGATGGTGGCCCTGCTGTCTCATCATGGAATACAGGGGAATCTGTCCTCCGGTGCATCTTGCCCCCTTCTCCTTTCTTCCACTGACCTTAGTGTTCGCACAGATATTCCACTCTCAACTCCTTCTCACAACTCCAACCACTCCTCCCAGGTTCCCCTTCTTAAATATGTTATCACAGAGGTGCAGCTAATTGGCCTGGCCTTGGTGCAATGACGGGTCCTACTTGGAGCCGGGGGAGCTTCAAGAAGCTTCTCACAGGGGGCACTGCTGTAGCCCCCTCCCCTGCTACCAAAAAATCCCCACCACTTACTCAAACCAGGACAGTGATTAAATATAGACAACTAAAGAAGTTACTTGAGATCACAGCCATGCCTACTCTTTTCCTCAGCTGTTTGCAACAAATGACACATGAACTTTCAAATGTACAAGGTCTTTTCCTCCCTTCTCCCTGTGCTTCATCTAGGATGCAGGTAAACTGAAAACTGTGATGTTTAAGGAAGTAAAGTGCACAAATGTCAGCACCTTTATATGACATTATCAAGATAGAATTCATGCCCTTACTCAGAGGAAGTTGGTGATCAGCATACAAGCACCACTGAATTCACAGACTAATAGATTTTAAAGCTAGAGCAGAGTCCGTCTTGAGCTCATCATCACATCACAGGCTATGATGTGATATGCAATTGATAGATCTTGATTCTGTGAAGCCTTTGACATTGTCCTGCACAACATCCTTGTCATTAAATTAAAGAGATATGGATTTGATAGATGGACTACTCAATGCATAAAGAATTGGTTGGATGGTCACATCCAAAGAGTTGCAGTCAATGGTTAAATGTCCAAATGGAGATCAGTAAAAAGTGGTGTCCCTCAAGGGCCCATGTTGAGACTGGTACAGTTCAATATCTGTATTCATGACATAGAAAGTGAGATTGAGTTCCCTTCAGCAAATTTGTGGATGACACAAAGCTGAGTGGCTGATATATTTGACGGAAGGGTTGCTATGCAGAGGGACCTTGACAGGCTTGAGAAGTGAGCCTATGTGAACCTCCTGAACTTCAACAAAGCTGAGTGCAAGGTCCTGCACCTGGGTCAGGGCAACCCCTGGTATCAGTACAGGTTGGGGGATGAAGGAATTGAGATCAGCTGTGCAAAGGATTTGGAGATATTGGTACATGAAGAAGTAGATATGAGCTAGCAACATGCTCTTGCAGCCCAGAAAGCTGATTGTATCCTGGGCTGCATAAAAAGAAACATGGTCAGCAGGTCAAGGGAGGTGATTCTCCCTCTCTACTCCACTCTCATGAGACCTCACCTGGAGTACTGCACCCTGCTCAAGGGTCTCCAGTACACGAAAGACCTGAATCTGTTAGAGGGGATCCAGAGGAGGGACACAAAAATGGTCAGAGTGATGGAACACCTCTTTCCTGAAGAAAGGCTGAGAGAGTTGAGGGTGTTTAGCCTGGAGAAGATAAGGCTCCAGGGACCCTGTAGCCTTTCAATATTTAAAGGGAATTTATAAGAAAGATGGAGAGAGATGTTTTACTAGGGTCTGTAGTGATAGGACAAGATATAATGCTTTTAAAATAAAAGGGGTAGATTTAGATTTAAGTTGGGAAGAAATTCTTTACTATGAGGGTGGTAAGACACAGGAACAGGTTTCCCAGAGGGGTTGTGAATGTACCATCACTGGAAATGTTCAAGGTCAGTTTGGATGGGGTTTTACACAACCTGACCTAGTGGAAGATGTCTGATCTTTAAAGGTCCCTTCCAACCCAAATCACTCTATGAATCTGTGATTCTAAGATTCTATCAAACCTACTGGTATTTGCCCACCTGTTACATGTATTTGAATACCAAAGAAAGATGATCATAATTTTGAACAAAGATAAAGTTTTGTGTGTAAAGTAAAAGTTGAAACTCTAAGGCTACCTAGGAAAATTTTAATTTGGGGAATGTTATGTTCTAATGGATTAAGGCTGCAACTCTTTTAGCCATTCATACCCTTTAAATCAGTGTTTATTTAAATGTTTAGTGTAATTTTCCTTGTTTGTTTTGGGGGTGATTATTGTCTGCATCTTGAGGAGATCAGTTATAGTCTTGACTAGCCTTGGGCCCTGCTGAACCAGACCCACCTGTGAGTCTGCATCCCAGCCTGGTCTCAGTCTACCCCATCAGCAGGAAGGTGCCTGAGGTCCCAGCTAGGGCTCTCCCTGGTGCTCCCCAGCCACTCTGCTCCTGGCTGAGGCAGTGGGACAAGTCCTGTCTACCAGGCCCTACCCTGACGGATCCCCAGTGACCAGTTCAGGGAGCTGCAGCCCCTCAGAGAGCCTGGCCCCTAAGCTCACACAACACACTGATAGTTATTCTCATCAACAGGAAAATGTAATTATTTTCTCCCTCCTTTTTTTTTTTTCTTTTTTTTTTTTTTAAATATTTTCAAAGTAGATGTAATCCTGGGATATTTAGTTTACTTTTAATGGTCAATGTGCAAGTACTAAAATAATTTTAGTTAAAGAAAAAATTCTTTTTGCAATTCTATTTGTCCCTGTCTAAAATCTATTTCTACAAATACATTTTTGCAAAATAGATTTTACAGACTTATTTTGATGTAATTGGGGGAGAAATTCAAACACCAAAGTTTTTGCCATATTGAGAAGCTATTATAATATCCATGAGGCTCTTGTGACTATTGTGTGCTTCCAGCAGTATATTCTATTCCTTCAGGAAATGCATTAATTCACTTATATTACAAGATGGATGTTTTAACATTAGCTACTTTTTGCCTTAGAATTTTACTTCAGCTTTCGAATTTATTTTTTTTTCCCCCCTCAGTGTCTTTATGTTTCTTTGTGTTTCTTTTTTGGGAAGTAATTGCTATTAGATCTTTGTAAAGAATATCCTCTGTACAAGATTTATAAGATTTTGAGTTGTTTGGTGTTGAGTAAATTTTTTTTTTCTTTAATAGAGCTCTGAAGTCCTACCCACCAAAATTATTTTAGATGGGTATGTTTTTGCTTTCAAGCATTAACATTGTGAACATTATTTCCCTCCCTTCTCCCAGTGAATTCCTAACTAATGCTGCTTCTTTGAAATCAGAATGCATCATTACCATCACTCTTTAAAACAAATTGTGACCTCACAATTTTCTGTCTTTTCTGATCTCCTCTTATCACACTTATTCTTCCCAATTGGTAATAAAATTATATTGTCAGACATAATTAGAACAAGTTTACTTGTATCTGTTGTGTCTGAATTTTGTGTACTTCACATTTGGGAAAACAGGTAATGTCTGTAGTTCTCCAGTAAGTTCCAATACACAGTTTAATGGATAACTAACCGTAATGGACTAGCTAGATATAGGAAGGAGAAAAAATGTGCTTTTTGAAAACTGTGGAGACAGAAACACAGTCTGTGTTATTAACTGATGCAAAATTTGACATCTCTATTTGTAGCAATTTTCTAAGTATTCTTCAAACATATTTTTTAGTTGTAGACAAAATACAAAGCATCTCCACATTTATTGAGGAGCAATCGAGAAAAAGTGGAAAATAGATTTTACTTCAAATTTCTAGGGGTACAAAAAACAGTATTCAAACTACTTAAACATTTTACTTTAAAAATAATAAATTTTGAGGAGTAACTGTTATTCAGTTTAAACTTTTATTTACAAACTTGATACCTAGTACTTTAATACTCAGATTCATGCCACAAGCTGGATTTTAATACATAGCAAAAATGTGCTTTTCTCAGGAAAACAGGCAGATATAACTCAAAGTCTCAGAGGCAGATATGCTCAATAATCAGATGGTGTATTCTAAGGGGTCTTTTTTCCTGACTATAAGGAAATTTTAAAACAAGTCAAAAAAAAAAAAAGTCATCTACTAATTGTTCAGTTAGTCTTGGACTAAACTGAAGACACAGGACAATGAAGACATTTAGAAAGAGAGAAGATGAGGATTTCAATTAAACAACAAAGTGGCCCCCTTTTTTGAGGCAACATCATTTACCTGGCCTTCAGGCTTTTTATCAATAGGCATTTCCACACTTCAGGATGACACTAGAGCAGTATTCCTCATGTTTTAGGAATAACATAAAATGTGACCTTTTGGATAAATTGGAAAAAGCCAGTACTCTTCATAAGGAAGATCTTATAATAGTAAGTACATTTTTAATATTCTGGGATATGTTGTCCTAACTTTCCTATTAAAAACTTATGCTATAAGACTGAATTGTAGTACCACTGCTTTATCAGATCTCCTTTATCTGATCTATAAATCTCTTAAGAAAACAATTTATCATGAAACTGTGCACTAGTCATCCACAAGCTACCTCAGTAGAGCAATAATGTAAGAGTATTATCATGTGTCACAGAGAGTTGGCTAGTGAATATATGAACAGATAACGATAGACTACTATGATAAATGAAAGTCACTTTGGAAAATATATAGAGAGCAGAAGTAGAATAGTTTAAGAATATCCATCAAAAGTTGGTTCCAGTTAGAAATACCTATCTGAAAAAAACCTACATGACAATTTAAACTATTACTCTTTCCCTCTACATTGACCTCTCCTTCTATAGGATCTGTGGAGATTTGCTTTCCAATGGAGGCACCTCAATTAAGTGTCTAAAACTGGGAAGTAAGCATAATTATTTGTGAATTAATTTTGATAAATAAAATTTATCAAAACAGGATCTTTCTCTTAAATTTATTTGACTTTACCTAGGTCCAATCAGACAACAAACTCTATTATCATTATATATATTTATATGACAATATAACATATTTCTCTTTATAATATAGAAGTTACAGAAATGTCGACTTAGACGTTCCTTAGGCCAAAACCCCAAGTTATTAGTTTCTACATTAAACATCTACTTTTGTATAAGAAGCACTGAACTCCTAAAACTGCAAAACTATACTGAATGAACCATATGTTCATCTTATATAATCACTGTAACACTCAGATTCTATTCTTGTGAAAGGAGTTGGTTATTACAAGGACACATATATAAGTAATACCAGCAGTGAGGCCTTCCTGTTCCTGTCTTGGCACTCTTTATGGTGATAACTAATGATACTCTTTGTGCAGTCTTGAGTATGAGGCCATCAGACCAAAGTGGTGCCAGAAATATCATCAGCACCTCACTTTTTTTTTTACCATATTTTAACTTTTACCATAACTTAGATTTAAACAATAAAATTTCCAACTCATACATATTAAACTTGTGACCTTTTAAATAATGTGACTTCTTGTGTTTCATTGACTTTTTTTCATATATACCATATATGAATAATATATATTATATATAATACATATGAATAATATATACCATATATGAATATATGTACGAATAATATATATATTCATATATATTCATTATACAAGTGTGACTATATAGGCACGTACAGTGTGCATATATATATAAAGATAAAATGTTTATTCACAGTGGGTATCAGTAATTGAATTTCATTGCATTTTGGAAGGAATTGAAAACAGATTTGGTCTAAAAGTTTTATACTCTTAGGTGTGAAATATATAACGCTGCACTTTGCTGTATTCTTAGTCTTCATTGGCCAACCTGAAGCGTATAGGAAGTAGAGTATTTTTTTCTCTCTCCCATGGCCATAAATAAAATTATCCTCTTTATCATAATTTATAAAGACTGATTGCTCCCAACTTCTCTTTTGACAATCTCAGTAAATTCTTCTTGTGATGTCAACTGGTGTTGCATACATCATATGACTCAGCATCTATGACTATTGCTCTTAGGAGCAGTTTGATGTGTGAATGTGAGCACAGATTGCTCATAGAGTTATCTCCATTTCCTATCCTGACCTCATAGATAGCCTGTGTAAAAATTGACCAAAGATTCCTAGAATTGTTGTCACATTAAAATAAAAACTTAAGTATGTTTTCTTTCTAGATATATTCATATACATTTTAATATACATACATATATTAAATGTGTATTGAATATCTTCAATTTTTACTATATATCTAGTAAATCATGTTTGTTTATGTGTGTGTGTGTTTATAAATAAAGGAAAGCATACCATCAAAGAATGAAGGAGGACTGAAGGAAACTGAGAGATGTGAAAGCTCAATATCATCTTATGGACTTCTGGGGTCACTTGTGAACTTTAAGGGAAGGGGTCCTCTCATAGCTGTAGACCCTGTTTTGCTGATCAGGGATATCAATTAAACTCAGACACCAGAGTGAAAAGAGCAGGTGTATTTTACTAGAAATAACAAAATAATATAACAGAATAATACAGAAAACATACAGTAAGAAAAGACAGAATAGTGCACTTAAACAAATAGGAAAATACAGGGTAATGCACCAAATCATTACTACCTGAGAGAGAGAATAGTGATTAAGAAAGATACATCACCACTTGAATACTTTACTATCATCCAGATCCGCAGTTGCTGGGGAGCCCCGGTTACAGCGAGGATTTTGAGAACCTGTCCCGGCAAGTGGTAAATCCTACGCGGTGCGTCCACCCATAGGTGAGGCTTCCAAAGTCGCTGTGAGCAGGCCCAGCCTTATATGCTAAAAATCAGCAAGCCAGAATAGCTGGCACCTTTGTTTTAAGTGGAAATATCTGGTTTAAATTTCACATTAGGTTCCCTCCAGAGCCTGGCCAGGGCTCAAGGAAGAAACTAAGGGAATTTCTCTGCTTATCTGATCAGATTATGCGCAAGGTCTCACATCAGGCCTCGAGGACAGGCACCTGCCTCCATGACTCTGTAACCCTATTCATATACAAAGGAAGGGAAAGATATATTCATCACATCAGGTCTTGGAGACAGACACCTGCCTCCATGACTGTTACTCTATTCATATACAAAGGAAGGGAAAGATACATTCATCATAGCTACATCCTCCATGCATATTTCATTGGGGATTGCATACTGAATTAGCTGTTTCGGTTCAGGGCCTGTTGCTCAGGCTTCAACACTTCCACCTTTTACATCAGAATAGGTGGTTTGTTACAACTCAGTATAATACCTGTTAGCACAATGGTTATCAGTTATAAAATATACAGGATTCATCTATAGGTCAACTCTGGCTTGGGCCTATTGTCCAAGCCTTAGCACTTCAACCTATAGAGAAAACGCCAAAGAAAGTCACAGAATGTCTGATACACATGATGCTGATACAAGTTTGCATTAATTGATGCTGACAAATACAGGCCACTTTAGGCTGGGAAACGTGTGAAAGTGTTGCAGGGTACTGTGGATGTGTATGCCCTGGAACTGCTCTCTGACACATTAGCTGTAGACCCATATAATGATCATTTAACAGAATGAAGAGATACTGCAGAACCTCTTGGGCTGCCGTCCTTTTTTGTCCCTGTCACGTCCCGCTCAGATGAGGGAGACAAGTGACTCAGATTCGTAAATCCCCAATGGAGTGGACAACAGTGAGACAAGTCTCAAACTCCAAACATTTGTTAACTTCTCACAGTGTACTAGTTGGATACACGATAATTGGCTAAGTATATAACGAGCTGTGGCAAGCAATACAGTATGCCTTGCATTTCTTAATGGCAGTGAAGGAAAAGGGGGAAAAGGAAAGGAGGGAGATGGAGAGAATAGAGGAATAACGATCACTGGTCTGAGTTCCTGCATCGATCCCACCAGCGAGGGTTCCAGGAGGCATCTGTCTTCTTCGCTTCACTTCACTCTCTGGACCTGCCCCTGCCCCTTTGCCCCCCCCTCGATTTATACACACTTTCCTTGGGTCCATCCCCTAGGTTGACCCACATACCTACGTTTCCCATGTATGGGGAGGGGTAAGGTGTTTCATGGGATGATGTAATTATCATGATCTTGTTAGTCTTTGCTATCATATTCAGAGGTGTTAACTTTAATGTGCAATTCGTGGATAATGAAGCAAAGGCCATTCACCGGACAGATGGCCCTTGAAATCTAACCAGGTGCCCCAGAGCAGAGCCGTCCTGTCTCCACAGGGCTCCCTCCTCCAGCTCCATCTTGTGTTATTTGGGCAGCCTTATCAACTTCGACCTCCACACTATCCACCACGTAACTATACTTTCGTTCATTCCTAGTGCTTGAGACATTCCTTAGCTTAGAGGGCCTCCACTCCCCCTGCTAACTTTCATCTCTTTCTCAGGCTGTTTTTCTCAGTCTGTGTTTCTCACAGGCCTGTTTTTACAAGTTGTCTCTCACAGTCCCAGTTCTTTATCACTGCCTTCTAATAACTCTTACTGAAGTGTCCTGGGAAAGTAAATAGCTTCAGAAAATATTGTTTGGCCACTAATTTTGGTCTGAGCAATACAAAAGACCGAGAATGAATCGCCAAAGTTAAGAACAGGAATTTGGAAGCAGGAGTTTCATTATTATGACCTATGTGTCCATCTAGACATAAACTCATCTGAGAAAAATTTCCGTACTCTACAAAATACCACCAAAAAATAGCAACATTTCTTCTCTTTGTTGGTAAAAATTATCCAATGATATTTCAAATGTCATCAATTTCATCTGAGGTAAAGACAGAGATAGTTCTAGAGTTTTGCTTTTCTTTTATTTTGTTTTGTTCTCCCCCCAGGAATAAGTATGTTTTAACTGTTATAGAAGAAAAGCAAAGTTTCATGGCACTTCATTCAATAATTTCTTTTTGACAGAAATTTGGTTTAAGGAGCAAATGTCTGTGTGCACTTCTGTCTTGATTAAGAACACTGAATTGTGTTCTAGGTAAACTGCCCAAAATTCCCATAAACATTAAATAACTCAAACCATTAAAAGTATGTCATTATAAAGTACGACTGTAAAATGTTGAAAATTCACACATGTAATTTTGTTCTTTGACTTTTCCAATGAGCAAGCAGTGAATTCTAAAAATATAATCTGCTTTGTTTAAAAGATATAGCCGGTTTCTTGGAGGTTTCTGATTAGTGGTAGTTTCTACATATTTGAAGACTCCGTTAAATATTTGAGGGTCAAGAACTTGTGACAATATTAAAGCATAAATTAAGTGGAGGAAATTCATAAAATGTTAGCCTTAGAATGAATGTAACATAAAGGGGTGTCACAATTTCCTCTGAATGGGACTGAAAAACCATGAGGATATAATCTCAGAAGAAATATGATGTTGTGGCTATCACAGAAACATGGTGGGATGCCTCCCATGACTGGAGCGCACCAGTTGATGGCTACAAGCTCTTTAGAAGGGATAGACAAGGTAGGAGAGGCGGTGGGGTAGCACTGTATGTTAGGGACAGTTATGATTGCCTTGAATACAAGTGCAGTGAAGACAGGGTGGAGTGTCTTTGCGTTAGGATCAGGGGGAAGGCCAAAGGGCAGATGTTGTAGTAGGAGTCTACTATAGGCCACCCACCCAGGACAGAGAGGTGGATGAAATATTCTATAGGCACTTGGGTGAAATCTCATGATCGCTTGCCCTTGTTCTTGTGGGGGAGTTCAACTTCCCAGACATCTGCTGGAAATACAACACAGCAGAGCGTGACCAGTCCCGAAGATTCCTGGAATGTGTGGGGGACAACTTCCTAACACAGCTGGTGAGAGAACCGACCAGAGAAGGTGCCCTGCTAGATCTCCTCCTTGTGAACAGAGAAGGACTGGTGGATGATGTGGTGGTTGGAGGACTACTAGGGCACAGCAATCATGAAATAATAGAGTTCTCTATTCTTAGAGAGACCAGGAAAGGGCTAAGCAGGACTGACATCCTGGATTTACAAAGGGCTGACTTTGTCTTGTTTAGGCACCTGCTTGACAGGATCCCTTGGGAGATGGTCCTGAAGGGTATAGGGGTCCAGGAGGGCTGGGCACTCTTTAAGAAGGAAGTGTTTATGGCTCAGAAGCAGGCAGTCCCCAGGTACTCTAAGAGGAGCTGAGGACAGAGAAGACCACCCTGGTTGAACAGGGAGCTTCGGCTGGAACTCAGGGAGAAAAGGAGAGTTTACAGCCTTTGGAGGAAGGGGCTAGCCACTCACAGTGATTACAAAGATGCTGTGAGGCTATGCAGGGCAGAAATCAGGAGGTCCAAAGCCCAGCTGGAAATTAATCTCACTTCAGCAATCAAAGACAGCAAGAAATGTTTCTATAAGTATGTCAATAGCAAAAGAAAGACCAGGGAGAGTCTCCAACCCCTGCTAGATGCTGAAGGAAACTTGGTAGCAAGTGATGAGGAGAAGGCTGACGTCCTTAATGCCTTCTTTGCCTCATTCTTTAATAACAAGACTAGTTGTATTGAGGGAATCCAGCCTCCTCAGACAGATGATAGAGACTGGGAGAATGACCCCCCCGCATTCCAGGAGGAGATAGTCAGTGACCTGCTGCATCACATAGACACACACAAGTCTATGGGACCAGACAGGATGCACCCGAGAGTGCTGAAGGAGCTGGCTGAGATGCTCGCCAAGCCGCTTTCCATCATTTACCAGCAGTCCTGGCTGACCGGGGAGGTCCCGACAGATTGGAAATTGGCCAATGTGACGCCCATATATAAGAAGGGTCGGAAGGATGATCCAGGAAATTATAGGCCTGTCAGCTTGACTTCAGTACCCGGGAAGCTGATGGAGCAGCTCATCCAGAGTACCATCTTACAACACATGCAGGACAACCAGATGATCAGGCCCAGTCAGCATGGGTTTATGAAAGGCAGGTCCTGCTTGACAAACCTGATCCCCTTCTACAACAGAGTGACCTGCTTATTGGATGAGGGAAAGGCTGTGTATGTAGTTTACCTTGACTTTAGTAAGGCCTTTGACACCGTTTCCCACAGCATTCTCCTGGCGAAACCGAATGCTCGAGGCTTAAATGATCGCACGCTTTGCTGCTTAAAAAACTGGCTGGATGGCCAGGCCCAAAGAGTTGTGGTGAACGGAGTTAAATCCAGTTGGAGGCCGGTCATGAGTGGTGTCCCCCAGGGCTCAGTTTTGGGGCCACTCCTGTTTAACATCTTTATTGATGATCTAGACGAGGGGATCGAGTGCACCCTTAGTAAGTTTGCAGATGACACCATGTTAGGTGGGAGTGTTGATCTGCTCAAGGGTAGGGAGGCTCTGCAGAGGGATCTGGACAGGCTGGATCAATGGGCTAAGGCCAACTGGATGAGCTTCAATAAGGCCAAATGCCGGGTGCTGCACTTCGACCACAACAACCCCCAGCAGCGCTACAGGCTTGGGGAGGAGTGGCTGGAGAGCTGCCAGTCAGAGAGGGACCTGGGGGTGTTGATTGACAGCCGGCTGAACATGAGCCAGCAGTGTGCCCAGGTGGCCAAGAAGGCCAATGACATCCTGGCCTGTATCAGAAATAGCGTGGCCAGCAGGGACAGGGAAGTGATCTTGCCCCTGTACTCGGTACTGGTGAGGCCGCACCTCGATTACTGTGTTCAGTTTTGGGCCCCTCACTACAAAAAGGACATTGAATTACTCGAGCGTGCCCAGAGAAGGGCAACGAAGCTGGTGAAGGGTCTGGAGCACATGTCGTACGAGGAGTGGCTGAGGGAACTGGGGTTATTTAGTGTGGAGAAGAGAAGTCTGAGGGGAGACCTCATCGCCCTCTACAACTACCTGAAAGGAGGCTGCAGAGAGCTGGGGATGAGCCTCTTTAACCAAGTAACAAGCGATAGGACAAGAGGGAATGGCCTTAAGTTGCTCCAGGGAAGGTTTAGACTAGATGTCAGGAAGCATTTCTTTACAGAACGGGTAGTTAGGCATTGGAATGGATTGCCCAGGGAGGTGGTGGAGTCCCCATCGCTGGAGGTGTTTAAGAGTAGGGTCGACATAGCACTGAGAAATATGGTGTAGATGGGAACTGGCAGTGTCAGGTTAATGGTTGGACTAGATGATCTTCAAGGTCCTTTCCAACCTAGTTGATTCTGTGATTCTGTGATTCTGTGAATTAGAATATCTTTCAGAGAAAGGAGACTGGAGAGTGGAATGAAAAAAAGATATAGGGAATAAAAACTGAGAAAGTAAAATGGTAAGAAAGGGCTATATATTTTCTTAAAAGGTTAAACAATGGAAACAAAAGCAGGTTTAGGAACTGGAGAATGAGGGCAGTCAAGCAGATGGAAATTAGCAAACAAAGCCCCATAGGTGTTTTTTAAGAGTAGCTATAAGTTCCATATATTTCCAAGATTATACCCAAGAGAATAGCAAATCCTGATCTTTCAGACTGAACAGCACATTGTATCAGATCTGGGTGGATTTCCATTGACATTTTGAAACAGCAGAGGCAAGTTTTGTGAGTAGGAATGTTTTCTTACTCTTGGGTCCCTGAATAACTGATGTCTCATGCACAGATAGTGCAGAGTAAAAGCCAGTTGCTCAAGCAGCCCTCTCATGAGATGGTAAGAGGAAGTAGAGAAATATTAGGTACAGAAACTGAAAAAACAACATCTGAGGAACATTTAGACAGCTTTATTCATTTTTTGATGTGGTACTAGGAGTTAAAGTTCTATGTTCCTGTTAAACTCTTAACTGCCATTCTATCCTGTTTCTAGGTGATATTTTTACTTCTTTGAGTTTTCCAGATAGTTGATTGAATAAATGGTCAAATGACTAAACCCTTTCTCCTTGAATTTGGATCACCTCCCTAGGAATATTTGCACATGAATTCATAGCTTTCCCTTACCATTTCAGTGTTGGAATCCAAACATGCAAAAAAGCATAAAATCAAGGTTTGGAAAACTATGGTTTTTAAGTTGTTGTCTAAAACCTGATTACATTTACATGTGAATACTGGGGTTCATTTCTATTTCCTCTGTGTTACTTTACAAATTTATTTTTCTTCACAAATATGGAGAAAGATATTCCAGATGTGTTACTGGGAAAATAAAAATTTCAACAAGGTTTTATTGTTTAACAAAATCTCTTGTATCTTTTAAACTTTACAACAATGAGGATCATGGGTCTGTGTGTTTATACAACTCCTACAGGTCCTTTTCTAATGTGTGTGCACACATATAAGCATTCGCATATGAATGCACATGGATGAATTTATGCATTTATTTATTTATATATATTATGGTATTTGTTTTTTAGTTTTTCACAGTGTTTAAGCTCCTAAACAGCTGAACCTGGACATGATTGTGAACAATATATCCATTATTCTCTAAGTAAATTATACTTGATAATACATATAATCAGCAAATAAGATGCTGCAAATTATAAACATTTTTCTTATTTCCTTCTCACAGCATGATCATTTAGCATACCAATAGCCATTAATCTGTTGTTCTGATCTTTATTTTAGTTCTTGCATGACAGCTTCCTTAATATTTCAGCTACTGATCATCACAAACATTCTGCTCTTGAAATGACTCTCGTTGAATTCAGTTATTCAATAAAGTTTTTGTTTAAATGATGCTATTTTATTTTGAGCAAGATATTACGCTCACAAAACCTTTCAAAAAAAAACCCTCTAATGTTATTTCTGGAAAATTAGTAATCTTTCACAGACCTTTTTATGAAGTTAATGTTTGACTATATATATATTCAGCATATCATTCATTGCTTCAAAACAAGCACTACTAATCCTAATAACTATAAGACAAACAAAACTGTAACCAAAAGATGAAATCTTCAGCACAAGTGGATCCCTGACATAGATCATTAACTAGATTTTGTCCTTCATATTGCTTTTGCCTGAATATATACTGTGCAGGCAGAGACATCCTGATGCATCTTTATGCAAGTCAATTTAGTACTGAAGTTACAGTTTTCTATACCTAGTACTACACTGGCCACTGCAGGGGCATGCAGATGCTTCTTAGTAGTTACTATTACTTTCATTTATGTTGTGTCCTTTTCACTTTCATAGCTTCTCAGTATAAATTTGTCCTGCTTAAGCATGCTGTGCATGTACAAGTGTTAAAAAATGAGTGTAAGGGTGATGGAGAACAACTGGTTTCTTTTGTAACTGATGGGCTTTCAATGCAGACCTTCAGTTGTTATGGCAACCTTCAATTAATGAAAGTGTCATCAAAGCCATATTTCTCCACTACTTTATACAGTTATCTCCATTAAACATGACTAAACGTCCCTTTCTCAACCAGTGACACAGTTGTACTTATAAACTATGTTAATAATATCAAAATACTGTTACAATCTCTGATAAGAAAACCCGTCTTAAAACCCCATTATAAATTAATGATTCTTAAAAGTTCATTCTGAAATCAAACAGTTGATAATTTACTAATAATCTACATTGATTAATAAATTAGACTATGACAATGAAAGTGGGTTTTACATGTGAAATTAGAATCAATGTTATGTTGTATGGAAAAAAAATGTGTATTAGCTTGTTAAATCAATTATTTATGACAGATAATACTTAAATAATTAGCTGTATATAAGTCATAGATTTATAAAGGTCATCTAATCTTTTTTTCTCCACTGGATCTTTCTCTTCACACATAAAACATAAATTTATTTTCTCACATTCATTAATTAATTAGGAGAAGATATAGAAAATATATGATTACAGCATCTCTTGATTTGAAAATGAAAGGCAGAACTGTGAATCTATAATGCATGTGTCTGCGGGTCCGAGGTTGAGACCTTACCTTACACAAATATAATACCTTTTGGAAGTCTACAAAACAGTTCATTACTGACCAGTGGCACCTGTGTTGACTGCTTCCTGGGACAGAAAGAATGAATGTGCATGAGTTCATTAACCTATGTGATGTCCACCTTACAGCTTTAATACATCCTTCATTGGATCTCAGCTTGGAATCATGTAAAAAGTAGTACATTCAAAAAAGAAAAGAAGTGGTACCTCATTCTCTAGTGTCACTCAATACATCTTTCTTTCAAATGTGAATTTTAGTAAAGAGGTTAAAAATTAAAGCATCTTCACAGAATAATAAGCTTCGACCTAACTGTTGGGCTAATGGTGTAACCTTTAAAAGAAGATTTTGAAGAAACTGAACCATCTGAATATGTAATCCCATAAAGCAGATTATAAGAAGTTTGGTTGTACTTTTTTCATGAGAAATTAGCAAAGATAAACAGAAACCAATGCAGTTAAAATAAATAACAAAATACTTTTATAAATATAGATTTCTTTAACTCATTAGCATTTTCAAAATACTACAGGGTGAATACATATGTTGGAAGACTTCAAGAAGTCATATCTCTTGGTTTACATTGACTGAAATTATATGTATACTGAACATGTTCAAGATAGTTTTATTTTACATTTTTCATTTCATCAGGTTTGTTTTAAACATTATGAACATTCATCCATTAAAAGACACAGTTAAATAAAACTAAGAGTTGAAATTAAACCAGAAAACAAGAAATTTAGGACTTGACAGTACCAAAGCTTTGAGAAAATCTAGTTCCTAAATTTCTTCATTACACCCAATAGATGGATGGTGCTTTAGAATAAGATCAAACTTTTAAAAATGTGGTCTATATTGATGCCAGGGAGCCAAAGTTTCTATGACATAAGAATACTACTATGTCTGTCTATTCTTTCTCCAGAAATAATAAGAATAAAATTACAAAAAAACCCCAAAACAACAAATAAATGAACACCCACACCTCCAAAATAAACAAACAAAAAAATCCCAGACTAGAAATACCTTCAATTCAATTATCCCCAAAGGTTTCCAATCATATCAGGATACCAAAACTTTTACTTCAATTACCTAGAAATGTTCCCCTATTTTAGTTTTGACTTTTAAAGGTTTTTTTAGATGGTTTGGAACAGGTTGCCTAGAGAGGTTGTATAATCTCTTTACCTGAAACCTTTTAAAATCTGACTGGATAAAGCCCTGAGCAAACCTGGTCTGATCTCAGAGCTGACCCTGCTTTGAGTAGCAGGTTGGATTAGAGACTTCCAACCTGAATCATCCTGTGGTTCTATGATCCTTTCCTATGACATTCTAAACATAAATTAATTTCAAACAAGAAATTGATTTTTTCATATTGGATGTCAGAATATTAAGATCTTCCCACACTTAAAAGATTCTTTCATCAAAGTCCTAAATTACAATCAATTATAAATCTATTTACAGGAAAAGAAACAAGTGGAAGTCACTACCTTAATGATATTGAACCCTGACTACCTTTCATTTTGACTGACTTGCGGAAACACGACTCCACAACCTATAAGGTTATAAAGTAGGTATGTTTATTCAGCGCTGAGATGCACGGGGGATCGCTCCACCAAAAACGTGTTCACCTCTCGTGGCACCTTGTCTTGGCTTTATGCTACAAAGCATCACACATTCATAATACGCCTATACATATGCATGACCTATCCCCGCTTCGTATTATAATGAGCCTGAAAGTCTTTTTCATATGTTCCGCCCCAGTCTCCTCCTAGTCGCGTCTGCACAGTGTGTCCCGGTGGTCATGGGTTGGGGTCGCAGAGATGAAGTAGCTCCTCTTCTTCACTGTTGAACTTTTTACCTCGGTTTCTTGCGCAGTCTCTGTAGCCTCCTGGACTCGGGCTGGACCATAGGGTTGGTTTTGACCAGTTTTTAGGGCTGTCTTCCTATTCCATCAGGAAGTGTTCCCTCACAGTTTCCATTAATCAAGGTTTCCATATTGTTCTGCTCTCTGGCTCATCGACTATGATCTATTATCCTATTCAATCTTAGTTATCTTTTAACTAATGGGCCCCTAGCCCCTAGCTTGATCTCTAAGTCTTCCATCTTTATCTCTAAACTAAGTTATACCTTCATTTCTTGAGTGCCTAATTTCTATATCCTATTTTAATTTCCTAGCTCCTCGTCTCATGACTACTTTTATTTTGCCCCAAGTGATTTGTAAAATTTTGGCTGCTGTTCTGTACAGTTACTGTATTTGCTCAACTAGAAACCCAGAATTTCACAAAGGTTGTCAGCCTCAGGGATCAGCAAATAACAAACACCAAGTGTTATTTATTTTTGTTTTTCCTTACTCACTAGATCAAGAGCTCTTTCTGGCTTCAAGACTGTGAGAGACTGAAATACCAATTGATTGTCTCAAAGCTTTCTTGTGTGTGTGCTTTGAGTCACAGGGTGGTGTCAGTAACACCTCGACTATTCATCAAGGACCAGCCGTGGCCTTTGCAATTAATCTAAGGAATATCACCCAAGGAAGCAGGAGTGTATGAAAGGATGCACCCTCCCACTCCCTTGCAGCTGTATTGACAGACTCCTTAGGTAAACCTCAGAGGTGGACTGAGTTAAACCAGGTGTTTCTCATCAAGCACAAGGGCCGCTGATCACTGGCCATTGTATAAGCCCGATACTTTGTGGCTCTATTATATTGCTAATGACTTTGTACCTTCACCATTGAACTGATAAGAGGTGAGCGTTTCTGCCCTAGAAGCCAGATGATTGCTCAAGAAGCATGAAGTCAGCAAAAACCTGTGGGAATGGAGGAAAAACTAAAGGTGGGCAGATGTGCTAATCAGCTGATAAGACAAACTTAAAAGGCAACAGAGAACTTTGCTTTGTGTGTATCCACCATTGAAGAGGACCAGGGGGATGCTGCTAGATCTGGGTGCACCCACCACTGAAGACTGAGAACCAATGGGACACTGCTGGATCCATGGTGGTGACTGTTCTTGAGACTCTATTGTGGATGCTTGCTTGATTTCTGTCTTTTCCTTCCATTCTGTCCTATTGCTACCCCTCTTCACTTTTAATAATAAAAAATGGTTTGGGATATTTGACCTTGTTTGTGTCTTAATCTTGCTCTTGGGATTGTATTGAAATCTCTCCCAACATTAGATTGGGACAATGACCAGATCAGATTATTTCTTAATTATCAAATTCACTTATCTTGTGTATTTTTTCTTCTGGACTCATTGCTTATTTTCCAACAAATGAATGAGCTCCAGCCATTCTTCTTGATATACACTCTTGAAATAGAAACAAAACAAAAGTTCAACCTCCAGAATGAATAAAACACAGGAACAATACAGTAACAGTATCCCAAAAATAGTAATTATCCAAGTTTTCCGATTCTTTTCATTTTTATATTTGTATCATCTTGAAGAACCGGCGTGTAAAACTGTCAAACTTTGCTGTGCTTCCAAGAATTCCAGAAGAAATTAGTGACTATCGGTGCAGTCTAGAAAAATAAAATAAAGAAGTAGAAGCAAGTAGAACTACTTGAAGTAGTTATGGAGTTGCAATACTAAATGTCATAAAATTCATTAGTGTTTGATATTGGATCTGGGTTAGACATATCAGACCAAAAGCAGCCATCAGCTCAGTAACAGTAATGTTACAACCAACCACTCACAGTAAAAGCTCCTTCCATATCTTTTTACCATTTAGCCATTTTTGAAGGGCATTTTCCCCTTGCAACAGTGTTTTTTCTCCCATCTTTGGAAAAGTTTTCCCAAACCCCAGTTTCCTAGCATTTTTGGAAGGTTAGGACTATTTTCAAAGAACTTGTGGTTTCCCACTGTTATCAGCACAAGTTTCTGATTTTGCACTCTTCATTCAAATACTCTGTGTACTCCAAGTATAATTAAAGAGGTAGATATAACAAAAGAGAGAAAATAATTTAAAACATACAAATTATATAGTGGGTGTTTTCTAATAAAGTTGACCTGAAAAGATTGCATAATGGCTTACTCAGTATTATTTGGACAAAAAATTTTGGATTTATAGATCATTGCATGATGAATCTGCACAGAATACTACTGCAGTGAGGTGAGAGGTCAGCAGTTTTTTCCTACCTAAAAGAAGATATGGTCACAAGCAGAAACTTTTCTATATATTGCAGCTTGGAATGTTGACTAGAACCTAAGCAATCAGATGATAGTGATAACATTTTAAAAGATAGTCTATAGGATAATAAAAATGTACACATATAGGATACTTATCTAGGTGAGATTTCCTGTTAAATATTTGCTATTTCATCAACTTTGGTGGGTTGAAATATGACAGTAATTTTATATGCTGCTACTGTAAAATAAAAACTGTGCCTAATTGATAGAATTTTTCTTAGACTGTAATTTGTAAAGACAGTTCCAATTAAAAATATTACTAACATTTTTAAAAATGGCAAGAAATATGCTATCTGTGAACTTTGTTAATGAGGAGGAAAGTAAAAATTGACTGATGGTCATCATGCATTGGAGCCCTGTGAAAAAAAAAAAAACAACACAAACAGTTCCTAAATAGCTCCTATAAAATAGCTCCTATAGTTATTAGAATAAACTGTAAGTTATTCACATGTAGAGTGTGTGATATAGGCCTCACTGAAAATATCATTGCACTTGAGATTCTCTGTTATAACATCTGTCTGGCTGACCATCATACTTCCAGAGATAATTTACATGTGCAGTCTTACACACTTTCTTTGTTCTGAATTGACCCCTGCATAATACAACTATAATATAATTGTTTCTTATTCCATATTACACTATACATCAGCATCTGCTGCCTTCTAAAAGATCTGGGGGGAAAAAGAAAATTGACCACAAATTAGTTCCCACAAGGTAATTCCATTGATTATAAAAATAGTTGAGTTTGGTCCATATTACTTGGTTACAATTTTAAGTTATAGATAAGGTGAGGAACACTATGGTCTGATGTCCTCATGACTTGCATTCAGGGGTTTTGTAGTTAAGATGCTGCACATCTTTGAATAAATTATCTGGGACTAAAACACAGTTTTTCCCACCTGAAAACCAAACCCCATGTTTCATTCCCAAGGAGAATGTAAGAATTAATGTCTGCAGTGAGATTCTTGTATATCAGATCATATTTTACTAAGAAATGGTAAGTGTGCTAATTGATTTTTCAAAGTGTTTTGTGTTTCTTTTCACAATTTTAGAATTAAGACTTATTTTTATATTTTGATCTGTAGATCAAAGACAAATGAAAGTGTCTGGTGTACTGTAGATGTAAGATGTACAGAATTTAAATATTTGCAGTGAAACCAGCAGAAAATAGAACCTTCCATCCCAAGAATTCTTTATTCTAATACACATTTCAGATCATAACTGGTTGAGGCTCTGGTAATATACTTTGGAAGTATTCTTAGTTTGTAAGTAATATAGGGCTGATAATATCAGATTTTAATAAATAAACCAATGACATTTTTAGTGCATGTTCCAGTGGCACAAAGAGCTACCATTACATAATAAATACCTCTGGTTTTATTGCAAAGCTGGGAGCTATTTCATCATTGTAACATGTACTAAATAGAACTTTTATTTCTATTATGCCAAATAAATGAAGTGAAACAACAATGAAGTGTCTCAAATGAAGTGTATTATATGGATAAAGTATACAGAAGATTAAATGAGAAGACATATCAGAGTGATATTTTGATGTGAAATCAATTAATTCAGAAAGAAAGTACAAATTTGAGGGACACTGACCATATAAAACTCAAAAGTATTTTCTGTGCCCTAGGATGTAATGTCCTCCTTTCCTTCCCAAGAAAAACAAACAAACAAAACTCTCTGTTAAGACACTGTACTAATACAACATTTGAATTGACTACAGTACCCTAAATAATCTAATGCCACGCACAACAAAGCAGTTGATGCACCTGTGTCTGTCACAACTGCCATTGACAGGACTTCTATACACACATTGCCCACTGAGTTAAGGCTCTAATGTTGGTAAACTACAATTTGCTTATTTTAATGAGGTATTTTTCTAATTTTTTTTCTATATTTCTCCATCTTGTTTCTCCATTTTCTTTTTCAATACTAGTTTCTATGGAAACTGCAATGACAAGTACATGAATGGAGTTTAATGATGTCAACTAGTGCGGCCTGAAATCTATTTATATAAGCGATTAAAATATATGTTATTGTATATGCAATATTTTTCTTTGCTAGATAATATCAATGCCTGGATCTTTGGCTTAACATTAATGATGCTCTGTAAATCTTGCCTACAAAAATCCCTATATTATATGTTCATAAAATGCGGCTATCTGTTACTGTAGAATGAAAGACCATGTGCTGGGAAATGCCTTAATACTACATTGTACTGCAGCTGCTGCAGAAGCAGCTTTGCAGCACTCTTTCCCTTCTGAAATGTTTCCTCCCTGTAGCTGCATTTTTCTTTTATTGAGCTTTTAAGATACTAAAAAAGTAGGTGTCTCTCTGAAACATTTTATGCTTACTCAGTCATTAGGAAGATAAAAGTCCTCCATCCTGAACAATTGTAGATACATTTTGACCTATGGAAAGGATAAGTTTCTTTATTTCTTCCTATTTTTGATGGAAATAGAAAAATTTTATTCAAGTCTTCTAAAGGAGAATTTGAATTTTTCATTCTTCATTGCATTCTACACTACAAAAGACATCAGAATAAGAATTCATCAAGATCTCCACCCCAAAAATTAGGATTTGATGATCTGGATCAAATGTTAAGCCATGTATCATTTAACAAATGTTGACAATTTGCTATCATTTTCCTTTAGAATCAACACACTATTGCAATGACAGATATAGTCAACGTTTCTGGGAACGCTTCTGCTCTGAAGGTCTGCAAACCAGGTCCTCACACATATGGGCATGTCATCCTGCCATTGCTGCTGGCTGGCCTGTACTAGGTCATTGCACATTTTAGCTGAATTGTAACATAGACAACTGCAAAAATGAGGTAATTTAACTGTTTGAGTGCTCAGCTAATGACTGCTTGGAAGATAAGACAAAGCTGCATTGCTCATACTGCCAGTAAAAGATTTCTCTGTCATTGGCAGTGTTCAAATCTACAAAGTGGTAACACAACAGCAGACTCCTGCCTGTTGAGTTCTCCCTTGCCACATTGCAGCTCCAAACCTATATCTCACCTACAGTAGTTATTTTTTCCTTTCTTGTGCTTCCCATTCTGAAAATGTGTCCTTCCTTGTTGTTGCACAGATGTACATTTTGCCTACTGGATCAAGACTACAAAGCAATCAGGATTCCTCTGACACCATCTGCACTTACTGTGAAACCATCCACAAATTCTGCAAGTTACATTTTCATATTCACTGCAGCTCACTGGTGAAAATGTTGAATAGTATCTCTGTCAAACCTACCAAGATAAATATTCATGCAACAATTATTCCTGTTGGCTCTGGTCTTCCTAAAAGTTCCAAATTACTGTGTTCTTAATACATTTAATATATATTTAGGTAGTCCATTTAATATGTTTATAATTGTATGGTGTACTAGGTTAAAGACTTTGCAGCAGTCAGTAAATTCGCATATGGATAACTCAAAACTTGGCCAGTCAAGTTCCTACTCCTGATATATAATCATATCAATTTTGTGTTTCAAGACTTCTTTTATATAAGAGTAAAGTGATAGACATAGATGCCTATCTTTTATTTTTTTAATTCATTTGATTGATGAGTAATTTGCTTATAAGTGATTTGGATCTCACCAATGTTGATTACCCAGGTAATTTTGTTCTTTTTTGGCAAACATTGCAAGGCTTATTAAAAGTTACCATCAACAGTCTTGAAACTGCAACAAGGTCTTTTATGTTGGATACACTTGCTTATTTTTAGTAGCTGTTGTCTTGCCTCTTCCTCATTTCCTAATGAAATGGAAAGATTTTGTCAGCATTATATTTTACAAACACATGTGCTCAGTTCTTTTCCAATACAGATTTTAAATTGTGGTTCATAGTACTGTCTTTACTGGTTCATAAACTGTTAACACCCATTCCTAATAGTGTGTCAATGCCATTATCAACACAATTTGACAGACAAAATAATAACCCAGGAGAGTATTAAAGAGTAACTAAGGGTAAGTTTCATTCCTGGATCTACCAAATCTCCAATTCAGTTATCAGTTTACCTCAGGCTTAATGGTGAAGAGCTACAGTTTTTAATGACTTTTATCTGCGCAAACTTATTTAGAGTGCAAGGCTGAGAAATATCAGGCTTTCTGAATCATGATCTGAGATCAGAGAAAATGGTCTTTTCTAAAGAAATTGAAGTTGCACCATTTTAGGGTCATACATTACTATCTTGTTTTGTGCATTTTAGCCACAGGGCTTTGTTCTTTGTCTTTTAACATCAGCATGTTGAGACATAGAATTATGTTGAAGATTTGGATTAACAAACGGAGAAAACTGAGAGAACAATTCACCCACACAGACATTTTGTTGTTCTATTAAACAGCTGAAAATGAGGAGGAAGTGGGTACTTCTAAGTGCTTTTAAATTTCCTTGCTCTGTTTCTTGAGGTAGTCAGGATACTGAGGAGTGACAGAGATCTTAATCCATCACTATCTAAGATAAATGCAAATCACAGCTTCTTCTAGAAAGTTTTTGTCTAGATATGTCTGAAGCATTGTGCAAAATATGTACAAAAATATTAAAGCCAATGAAATGTTAAATAAAATTAAAAAGCTAAATATAATTGAATAATTCAGGGCAGTGATAAATAGGAAGAGGAAACTTTGGAGATTTTTTTTTTTTTGGTGGTGCACTACATATATAGCAAACATATAAAGAAATTGTTAAAGTACTATTTAGAATTTGGTATTAATTGAAATATTTTGGGGTTTGTTTATTCAGGATTTCTAGCCTCCTGGATATATTTAGATATATTTTCCATCTGTTTTTAAATTACAATAGTCCAGTTTCACATTTATTATCAAAAACATTTTCTCATAACCCCCCAAATCCTTAGTTACTTTTCATCTTTGAAAAAATACACAGGAAAAAAAAAAAAAGAAACCCAGGAAAGTAAAAACCAAAAACACAAAATGAGAGAGATGAAAATCCATGGGGAATAGAAGAAGAGATCTCATGGACTGTTAAGTTTAGAAAACATGTGTTAGAAGGTTTCACTGATCTAATAACAGAAATTTTGTTTTAATTTCAGACAAAGCCACATCTGCCATTTTGTATTAATTCTTATCCGAACTTTATCTCTTTAGTTTAAATATTTGGTTTTTTTCTCTTGTTTCTCCTCATGTATTTAAAGGGAACAACCATATTCCTTCCTAGTCTTTGTTTTGCAAAAGTAATTGAGTCAAGAACTTTTATTTTTGAGCTGGAATAGATTCTGAAAAACTGACTGCATTTGCTTCATTTGAGTTCATATTTCTTGATCATGTTTTTCCAGAACCATATACAGTATTCCAGAGTGGCTTTACCAATGTCTTGTATAATGGTACTGATACTTTTCTGTCTAATTAGATGTATCCTGGCCATGAACGTAAGGTCCTCAAAGCTGAATCATGTTTTTCTCTTTGCTCTTTCTTTTCTGTCCCATGATCAATAATGTCACATTTTTCTTCCTTCCTATCTTTGTCACCAAAATGGGATAAAAGAACTTATCAACACCTATGTGATGTAGATAAGCAGACACTCTTATTAACGGCCGGGTACGCAGGGGAGTCGTCTCACCAAGAATGCACACCTAACTTGTGTAACATGCTGATTATATAGGATACAGTATACACTTATTAATCAAATTCTCATGCATAAACATGATAATTCCCGTAACTCATTTTCTTATTCCCACCCCTTTCCGGTCATGCGCACTTGAGTCCTGAAATGAGTCGGTGGGCTGCTTTTGAGAGCACCACAGACTACTGACCTAAAAGAAAGACCCTCCAATGCCCTTGACTCAAGGACTTTGGCTCACATTGCAATTTTAACATGCTTTGAGACCTTTTCACAATACAATTTTAAAACACCTAGTCTACAGGGCAATAAATCATCCTCACCAACAGTCTAACAATGGTACCTTGTCTAGCAGCATAACTGGTTGTATGGTTACTTTAAACTAAATACAATATCTCTATGACTATTTAAAACATTGCACCACTATCTTTTATAAAAACTGATATTTCTGTCAGGTTCCATTTAATTGATTAGTCCTAATCATTCCTTATCAAAATCACCAAAAATCATCAACTCAAATTAATAACAAATCAGTAACAGTCAGTAACATCTTTTCCAGTTAAGAATGGATAATTCGATGTTGTGGTATTCCTGTATAATATTTAATCTTCTTTTATGTCATTGATACCTCCAAACATTATAAAAAATTATTTTCTAGGAGTTCAGTACTGATGGTGGAGATTTCTTCCTCTTCAGCTTTAGGGTCCAATGGGGATTATTTTTTGTTTCCTTTGTACAATTTTATTTCTTCTAATTTCTTCCTAAATAGCCTCAAGTAACATCATGAGCTATTCTTGTTACACAATGACTATCTAGGTTTGTTAGACCTTTACCATATATTTTACCTTTAGCATAGTACTCACAGAACTTAAGGTAAGGCAATTGACTCCCAGACAGGTGTTATCACAGCTCAAACAAAATAAACCCAACTCTAAGCCAGGGTAAGACTAGACAAGTGGAGAGATCCTGTACGGGGCATGTTTACCACGTAATTTACATTCAATACATGTGGAGCCCAGAAAAATACATTTGAATACGGAGGGAAAAGTCTTTTTGAAAGTTAAATTTATTTTCAAAATTTCCATAAGTATGTTGCTAGGTTTCTTTTAAATGTTTTTTTCACCCAGATTAGCTTATTCTGAGCCTTTCTTAAAATTATTTATTAATAATATACTTGATTTGCCCTTAAGGTTGTGGATTCTCCAGCACAGGGACACTTTCCAAAAATAGTTGAGATGTTTATTGAGACTTACTTCATCTTTTATTGGGATAAATGGATGATCTGCGCTCTCGATATCTACATACCTATGCACCTACTTACCTTCTTACTTAATGCCTGTTCTTTTCTCTATTAATGTGTATCTCCACTATTTCTTGGACTTCTTTATTCCTAGGTTAAAGAAGATACAAATTTAAATATATATCCATTATTATAATTAAAACTAAATATATACATATGTATAACTAGTGTATTCCATAGTTCAGTATTCCCAGAGTAATGTAACTGAGAATATGCCCTTTTCCCAAGGGTGTATTTTAAACTGCCTTTATCTTGTTTCTTTGCATAATTCCATATGCTAAGATATATAAAGAGAGAGAAACAATTCTGAGAGGTAAATATATTTATATAGTTATGTTTACTTCTCAAAACTCTATCTTAGGCTCATATTTGATTTTATATTAAAGAATTAATCAATATACATTATCACAAAGGTTCACAATCTCTTTTTCTCCTTAAAAATTTTATTTTATTCTTTTTCATTTGAGAAGTGATCCCTTTTAGCCACTTAATCATTGTAAAATGAGAGTTATTTAAAGACAACTGTTTCACAGAAATAATATGAAATAAAATTTTTCTTCACTGGAACAAGTTACCCAGAAATGTTGTGGATGTCCCATCCCTATAAGTGTTCAAGGTCAGGCTGGATGAGGCTTTGAGCAACCTGATCTAGCGCAAGGTGTCCCTGCCCATGGTAGGGGGTTGGAACCAGATGATCTTTAAGGTCCCTTCCTACCCAAATCATTCTATGATTCTGTAATACTGTGATTCATATAAATTTTCTGATTATAAGATAGGAAATTAATTCTAAAAGTATTTTTCAATTGATTGATTAATTAGTTATGAAATAGCTTCAAGAATAACAAGAAAAACATATGCGTACATGTATATTGTTCTTTATATCAATTCTTTAGAATTATGTGTGTTGAATGAGAGAAAGATATCTAATAGAATTCAAACAGAATGATTGTACAAGATTAATATATGTTAAAGTTATATTTGTCTAATAAATTCTGTCTGGCTAGCAAAGAAAGATCTTGAGAGTTCAGTCTGAGATCAAGAGTTACACAAAGTGAAGCAACAGGCAGTGTTAATGGCTCAGGCACAGGCGGTCCCCAGGTGCTGTAAGAGAAGCCGAGGACAGAGAAGACCACCCTGGCTGAACAGGGAGATTTGGCTGGAACTCAGGGAGAAAAGGAAAGTTTACAGCCTTTGGAAGAAGGGGCTAGCCACTCACAGTGATTACAAAGAGGCTGTGAGGCTATGCAGGGCAGAAGTCAGGAGGTCCAAAGCCCAGCTGGAAATTACCTTGGCTTCAGCAATCAAGGACAGCAAGAAATGTTTCTATAAGTATGTCAGTAGCAAAAGAAAGACCAGGGAGAGTCTCCATCCCCTGCTAGATGCAGGAGGAAACAGGGTAACAAGTGACGAGGAAAAGGCTGACGTCCTTAATGCCTTCTTTGCTCAGTCTTTAATTACAAGACTAGTTGTATTGAGGGAATCCAGCCTCCTCAGACAGATGACAGAGACTGGGAGAACGACCCCCCCGCATTCCAGGAGGAGACAGTCAGTGACCTGCTGCATCACATAGACACACACAAGTCTATGGGACCAGACGGGATACACCCGAGGGTGCTGAAGGAGCTGGCTGGGGTGCTCACCAAGCTGCTTTCTCTCCTTTACCAGCAATCCTGGCTGACCGGGGAGGTCCCGACAGATTGGAAATTGACCAATGTGGCGCCTGTATATAAGAAGGGTCAGAAGGATGATCCGGGAAATTACAAGCCTGTCAGCTTGATTTCGGTGCCCGGGAAGCTGATGGAGGAGCTCATCCTGAGTACCATCACACAACACATGTGGGACAACCAGATGATCAGGCCCAGTCAGCATGGGTTTATGAAAGGCAGGTCCTGCTTGAAAAACCTGATCTCCTTCTACGACAGGGCGACCTGCTTATTGGATGAGGGAAAGGCTGTGGATGTAGTTTACCTTGACTTTAGTAAGGCCTTTGACACCGTTTCCCACAGCATTCTCCTGGCAAAACTGACTGCTCGAGGTTTGGATGATCGCACGTTTTGCTGGGTAAAAAACTGGCTGGATGCCTGGGCCCAAAGAGTTGTGGTGAATGGAGTTAAATCCAGTTGGTGGCTGGTCACGAGTGGTGTCCCCCAGGGCTCAGTTTTGGGGCCACTTCTGTTTAACATCTTTGTTGATGATCTAGATGAGGGGATCGAGTGCACCCTTAGTAAGTTTGCAGACGACACCAAGTTGAGTGGGAGTGTTGATCGGCTCGAGGGTAGGGAGATTCTGCAGAGAGACCTGGACAGGCTGGATCAATGGGCTAAGGCCAACTGGATGAGCTTCAATAAGGCCAAATGCCGGGTGCTGCACTTCGGCCACAACAACCCCCAGCAGCGGTACAGGCTTGGGGAGGAGTGGCTGGAGAGCTGCCAGTCAGAGAGGGACCTGGGGGTGTTGATTGACAGCCGGCTGAACATGAGCCAGCAGTGTGCCCAGGTAGCCAAGAAGGCCAATGGCATCCTGGCCTGTATCAGAAATAGCGTGGCCAGCAGGGACAGGGAAGCGATCTTGCCCCTGTACTCGGTACTGGTGAGGCCGCACCTCGATTACTGTGTTCAGTTTTGGGCCCCTCACTACAAAAATGTCACTGAATTGCTTGAGCGTGTCCAGAGAAGGGCAACGAAGCTGGTGAAGGGTCTGGAGCACATGTCGTACGAGGAGCGGCTGAGGGAACTGGGGTTGTTTAGTTTGGAGGAGTCTGAGGGGAGACCTCATCGCCCTCTACGACTACCTGAAAGAAGATTGTAGAGAGCTGGGATTGAGTCTCTTTAACCTAGTAATAAGTGATAGGACAAGATGGAATAGCCTCAAGTTGCACCAGGGAAGGTTTAGACTGGATATTAGGAAGTATTTCTTTACAGAACGGGTAGTTAGGCGTTGGAATGGGCTGCCCAGGGAGGTGGTGGATCCCCATCCTTGGAGGTGTTCAAGAGGCGGGTTGACATAGCACTTAGGGATATGGTGTAGTTGGGATCAGCCAGTGCTAGTTTAACGGTTGGATTAGATGATCTTCAAGGTCCTTTCCAACCTAGATAATTCTGTGATTCTGTGAAAAAATAGCACAACGTTATGTCAAAAGTGGCCACAGGGAGCAAATGTTCTATCAGAGACACAGTAAGTACATGAATACAAGAGGAAAATTTTTAGGTTTTTTTTACAGAATCAAAATGTGGAGGTGTTGTCAAACAATAATTATCTCACTTCATCTTGTGGACAAGGAAAATAACATCTAAATCTACAAAAGGATTTGATTAAAAGAGATGGTGCCTGAACACAGTCTTCCCTCCTGAAAACAGCATAAGAAGAAACTTTGAAAGTTCTAGCACCCTATTAGCAGAATCAACTCAAATTACTTTCCACTTTAGATGATTCCTTAGACAAGCTTTCAAAATAATCTTACAAGAGGCTTCTGTACGTGAACTACTGTTTTGGTCTTATTAGGAAAAAAAGCAGATCAACAAATATTTAATAGCAGTGCAGCAAAAGAATCAAAACATGACTGAAAGTAGTGTTGAAATGTTGAAATTGACTTGTTCAAAGGTAGCGTGATATTTTGTGGCTCTGAGAAAGAACGAAGGGGTAGATTTTGCAAAAATACAACATGTGGTTTCATATCCCTCATGATCAACAAGAAAAAAGTTGTATGTACCCTTAGACAAAATCACCATGACATGGTAAGTGAAAGTCCAGTTGCAGATGCACCTCAAAAAAAAATATAAATTGGCTTTTGGAATAACATACCACAAATACAGAACAATTTCTTGTTTTTCCTTTGTGCATAACATGACTAATTTATCCAGGAAAGGAGCCCATAGATCTTTGGATGAACATAAATGAGCATAATCTTATCATCCGGTACTGTATACTGTATTCCAGCATAAAAGAAAAGTCAGAATGCACAGCTCATTACTACAAGAAATTACTTACATTTAGGGGTTGTATCCTACAGATAGGAACAAACAACTACAAGAGACATCCTCAGTCAACAAGTCCATAACTTGCAAAAGCACACATCCATGTAATGGATGTTTTAATTCTGAATGGCCTACAGTCCGTATTCCACTGCTTGTAAGGCACAATACATTTCACAATATGCCACAGGAGGAGACTTGGAGAAACTGAGAACATCATGGGTCAAAATGACTTTGCCATTAGCCAACATTTTGAAAGGCTCCATGTGCAGAGCGTTATGGTTTCCTATTGACACCACTGTAGTGTGCACTCCCTGTCACAGTGTTACAGGAGGCAGCTGTGCCACTGGTAAGAATTCTTCCTGTCTCAGAAACGTACTAAATGAGAAGTCTAAGACCAAAATCTGAATAACGCTTCCATATCCACAAGAAAAACTCAGGGGTAGATGAAAACAAACAAACAAACAAACAAACAAAACCCAACTGTAACAGTCATCTTGTTCCTACTTTGTAAAAGAAGAGCATGTGATGGTTCTTCACCTGGCATCTAAACTTAACTTAGTAAATGCAACAGACATACCGTGCATCGAAACTCCCCAAATAATTGCACTCTGCAATAACATAACTAGGAGGATAAAAGAGTTTTGAGTATCACTATTAATATGTCAGCTACTTCTGATATATATGAGTCCCCATATAGCTCTGGTAAGTCTTTTCACAGTGGCAGATGGATTCAGGGGGATTCTATATCTAGGAAAGTAAGTGTTCGTTGCTGCTTTCTGTGAGTTAACTGCCTGCAGCTGTAAAGAGGAACAATGGGGATTGGGATTTGACTGGATCTCACAGATTTTAGCAGAACATTATTAAGACAGTTTGCTCTGTCTTCCCCACCATATATTCAGGGCTGAAAAGCTTTTAAAATATATTTCACTATTCTGAATTTGAAAAACAGATATTGGCAAGTCAGATTAGATGAGGAGTCATCTAAACTGTGCACTTCAATACACCCTGGGGCAGATATATGTTTTCATATCTGCCTTTTGAAATAAGTGAACACTTGAAACTCATGATGCATTCAAAAAAAATCAGTGGAACATTTGGAGATATTAAGGGTGTCCATATAATAGCTAATGACATGCTAATACCAATGTCAATTTAGGCAGAACACTGTGAGATATTAAGAAAGCTTATGTCAAGAGCCTAAGAAGAAAATATCACTTTCAATTCTATTGATCCAGTTTATAGTAAAAAAAAAATGTGTAAAAAGAAGGCACCCACATGAAAGAAAGAAAATCAGTTGACAGAAATGTTTGAACTACCAACTAATGGATATCAGTCATCACACACAAACACACAGAATACTGAGACTGTTGGACTCAGATTAATTATGAAGTATATCAACTATATGAAAATGTCTACATGAGAATGTAATTACGCAAAGATTAGTTGAACATGAAAAAGACCTAAATCAGTAGTGCTCTGTGACTCTCCATGACTCTGCTTCTATGTCCCCAAGCCAGCTGGAATTCAAGCAGATGTGTTGCATTTCCAGATGTTTATCAATATAACAAACATGAATATTAGCTCTGTTTCATAAATGTCATAAGTTCTGATATAAAAAGCACAAAGTTTTCCTCAGATTATGAAGAACTGATCACTGCTCTCACCATAGGAAATGTTGTTATTAGTTAATTCTAAGAAGATTTGGATCACAAGCTGCTCAGAGACATTTTCTCTCAACCTCTCAAAAGTTGCTTCCAAAATATGATTCAGATGTCAAACAAGTGGACAACTGAAAAAAAACACTACAAGATACTATGGAAGTAAACTATGAAAAGACAGTAGATGTGTATTCACTCTACAATTAGTAAATTTTTAAAACAAACTGAAGGACACATGGAAGGATCCTGTAATGTAAAACCATATTGGAGATCTTATAACAGGGAAGAAAACATGGACTATGCAAACTATAGTGACAGTGTACAGCTTGGATTTTAAAAGATATTATTTCATTATACTGTGACAAAATGATTTCTAACAGAAATAGGTACACAATGTTATATAATTTTCATGGGACATGTCATAGTACTCATAGAATGTAAGCTCCAGCCAGGAAAATAGTATATTCGCTAGGTATGATTTTACATACAGCAGAGTTAAGTGTTCATACTCTATATCAGGAACACAGGCCAAATTTGAACGCATGTTTCAAAACATGTATGAAGATTGATTTCCATGGCATAATGAAGTTATTTCCAGGTGAATAAGAAAACACTATGCCACCTTAAAGCAATGGGGTCAAGTTAGGATCAAATAAAGTTTCGTGATTCTTGTTGGCTTGGGAAGGTTTAGAAGCAGAGGACAGAACATAAATTTGGATATAAAAGAATGATTATAGCAAGTTATGATGACTTCTAAAGGATGAGCACTTCTAACACAGAAACTCTTATCATCTTTATGCCACCAGGATATCTAAATGCCTTCTAATGAAATAGTTAGCAGTCTGACCAGCATCTGTGATTCTCTCTCCATTTTCCTGAACTCCGGAGTAAAAAATGCATGTGGATTTTTTTTTTTAATAAAGACTACATTTTTATTTATTCAAGCTGTATTCCCTCTTTGAATTTGTGGATAACAGCTGGATATACACATGGTTCTAATGCTTGGCTTGTGTGCACAACTTGTTTTCCTAGGGCTCCCTCGAGTGTGAAGATTCATGGCAAAAACATGGTGATTGAACCATCCAGCAGACTGTGGTATACTGTATGGAACTGAAAATTCGTACTATAGGAGAGATAAATATTGTTCAACATGCTTCTGAAAGAAGTGAATGACACAGTTTACAGTGGCCTGATGTTATCTCCAATGCAAAATGGTCCTTACAAGGTTCTCCCCACAAAGAGTTTATGGTATATAGCAGGCAAACACTTTAAAACAATGAATAATTATAGAAATAATATCATTTTTTTGAGATTAGAAATATGCCAACATTCTATTTTAAGTTCAGCCTTTTAAGTTCAGTCTAAATGAAGACTTCTTCAAGACAACAGACTTCACAAGCTAAAGGCTGGTACTATTTCCCATCTCATTCATCTGCTTCTTTCTTAAGGGGTTTCTTGGCATAGATGGTGTTTCTTCTCCTCACTGTCTTCTCTGTAAATACTGCAAGCATTTTCTCTGCATATTATAGAATTAATAGTTGGTAGCAAGCATTTTTATTCTGATCCACCTCTGTTTTTAAATTTATATTCTACCACAGAATTAGGTTACATTTTCAGATGATACTATTGCAAATCCCTAATGATGTTCACTACATAAAATTGTTTTATCATACTTCAGCTCCATAAAGAAAAATATTATTGACTTTAAAAAAATATGCAGATTTATTTCAGTATTAACTTTTTTTAACAAGCAAACTTTGAAGATGTAGATGAAGTCTGGGATCTTTTCATAGGTCAAAGACTCAAAATGACTACAAAGCAGTAGCTTGCAATGAAGCAATAATTAGATGGATCTGACAGTAGTTAAAATTTATCACAATAAGAAATGTAACAAAGTTTAAGAATTACACTTTTTTCCACTTAGAATGTTAACAGATTAAATAGTATTATACTTTATTATTGGCAAACCGGTAATAATAAAACAGTGTTAGAAAGAACAAATTATTACTTTAGATTGCTAGTAAGAGGGAGAGTGTTTTTTCCCAGTTTCTTTTTTTTTTAAGTACAATTTTAAAAGAAAAAAAAATTAAAAAGACTACATTTAATGTTTACTTCTCTTCCTAAGAAATTAATAGATTAGAAGTTACACAATATTTTGAAAAGTTAGTTAGTATTAAAAAATAATCTAAGTCTGCATATTTTTGTGGTAACACACTGAAAGGAATTTTTGGTGTTTGGTAATGCACTGAAAGGACCAGTTACCATCACAGGTAAAACAGACTTGACTGGGAGAAAATGAATTTATTCCAATTTAAAAAAGAGTAGGAGAGTGAGAAACAAAGAAAAAATCAAAACATCTATCCTGCAACCCTCCCTTTCTTCTCAGGGCCAACTTCACTCCTTTCTTCCTAACTCTTCTACCTCCTCCCTGCCCGGACCTGTGCAGGCAAATGAAGAATGGAGGTTGCAGTCAGTTCATAACATTTCATCTCTGCTGCTTTTTCCTCCTCCTCACTTTTCTCCTGCTCCAGCGTGGGCTCCCTTCCACAGGATACAGTCTTTAACAAACTGGTCCAATGTGGATACTTCCCATATGCTGGAGTTTTTCAAGAACTGCTCCAGTATGTCTCCTTTCCACAGGGTACAGTCTTTCAGAAACAGACTGCTCCAGTGTGGGTTCCCCACAAGCTGTAGTTCCTGCCAGAAAACTTGCTCCTACGTGGGCTCCTCTCCACAGGCCAAGACTCCTGCCAATAGCCTACTGTGGCGTGAACTCTTCATGGGTTGTAGCTTCTTCCAGGGCATATCCACCTGTTCTGTTGAGGGTCCTCCATTGGCTTCAGAGTAGATATCTGCTCTGACGTGGTCCTCCATGGGCTGCAGAAAAATATTTGCTTTGGTATCTGGAACACCGCCTCTCCCTCCGCCTTCACTGCTCTAGGTGTACTGCAGGTATGTTTCTCTCACATTTTCTTGATCCTCTCTCACAGCTGCTGCACAGTGGTTTTTACCCCTTCCTAAATACTTTATCACAGAGGCACAACCAGCATTGATGATGGGCTGAACTTTGACCAAGTTCTATTTTAGTCTTTTGGAACTGGGCCTGTCCAACATGGAGGCAACTCCTGGTGTCTTCTCACAGAATCGACCCCTGCATCCCTCTCTGTTACCAACACATTGTCCCATAGACCTAATACAAGGGGTTTTAATAATTATTTAAATAACTAAATATATGCTTAAATTATCTTACAATAATATACAGGTCTGTTCTGTTGTATATCACTGTTGGGACAGGGGGGCTGTTAGCAACAAGACCAACTTCTGAAGTATACTTCATGTAAACAACACACATTGACAAAAAAAACAAAATCAAACAAACAAACCAAACCAAACCAAACCAAACCAAACCAAACCAAACAAAACCTCACTACTTCCTTGTGTATTACATCTCTTCAGCTCCTCCTGCATGATACCAAAGGCAATATCTTTTCAAAACATGGAAAAACACAGTGTAACTTATGTCTTGTAACATCTCTGAAATATAAAATATAATTTTTTCCTACATGACCATTACTGGAAGCTTTTCCAGTTTAAGTACTAGGCCATGAAACTCAGCTGGAGAATTCATAAGTGTAAGATTGGTTGATCTTTGTTCTAGGAAACTGAAGAAACAGAAGATGTATTTTCCATATATCCTAATTTCCCTTCAAACTAAATATATTTATAAATACAGTAGAATACTGTGAAAGGGAAACAAAATAAAAGAAAATAATGTTCAATAGTACCAGGCATCCTCTCCATCAGCATGAGATTACACTCTGAGAGGCCCAGAGGCATTTGTAAAGTTGCCAACACCATTGCCAGTGAAGCCTGACAAAGAAGAAGCCACTGATAGAATAGTTTCCTTAGCTTGCCATATTGGGCACTCTGAATCTAATGCAGGAGGAAAGAAAGCGAGAAGTAGTCTGGAATAATCAATAGAACATTATCATGTACCTCTTTTACAAGACTATTATAACAAAGTGTGACTGGGTTTTGATTAATATAGGCTCTTTTCAAAAGGTAGGTTAACTGTACCTATTAACCTGATATATTTATACCTATATTTATCATTTAAAGGCAGAGCAATTTAAAAAAATGGAAAGGCTGTTTGACAATACATGTGTTTCTGCTTGGCACTGTATGATTCCAGGCAAGCTGTTGTGCTTCATATGGCTGTGGCCCGCTCACAGACAACTGTTAGTAACATCAAGATTATAATCACAGAATCACAGAATCGTCTAGGTTGGAAAAGACGTTGAAGATCATCCAGTCCAACCATTCACCTAACATTGACAGTTCCTAACTACACCATATCCCTAAGCGTTATGTCGAACCTACTCTTAAATACCTCCAGCGATGGGGACTCCACCACCTCCCTGGGCAGCCAATTCCAACGCCTAACTACCCATTCTGTAAAGAAATACTTCCTAATATCCAGTCTAAATCTTCCCTGGTGAAACTTGAGGCCATTACCTCTTGTCCTATTGCTTATTACTTGGTTAAAGAGACTCATCCCCAGCTCTCTGCAACCTCCTTTCACATAATTGTAGAGGGTGATGAGTTCTCCCCTCAGCCTCCTGTTCTCCAGACTAAACAACCCCAGTTCCCTCAGCCACTCCTCGTACGACATGTGCTCCAGACCCTTCACCAGCTTCGTTGCCCTTCTTTGGACACGCTCAAGCAATTCAGTGACATTTTTGTAGTGAGGGGCCCAAAACTGAACACAGTAATCGAGGTGCAGCCTCACCAGTGCTGAGTACAGGGGCAAGATCGCTTCCCTGTCCCTGCTGGCCACGCTATTTCTGATACAAGCCAGGATGCCATTGGCCTTCTTGGCTACCTGGGCACACTGCTGGCTCATGTTCAGCCAGCTGTCAATCAACACCCCCAGGTCCCTCTCTGACTGGCAGCTCTCCAGCCACTCCTCCCCAAGCCTGTAGCGCTGCTGGGGGTTGTTGTGGCCGAAGTGCAGCACCCGGCATTTGGCCTTATTGAAACTCATCCAGTTGGCCTTAGCCCATCGCTCCAGCCTGTCCAGGTCTCTCTGCAGAGCCTCCCTACCCTCGAGCAGATCAACACTCCCACCCAACTTGGGGTCATCTGCAAACTTACTGAGGGTGCACTCGATCACCTCGTCTAGATCATCAATAAAGATGTTAAACAGAAGTGGCCCCAAAACTGAGCCCTGGGGGACACCACTCGTGACCAGCCACCAACTGGATTTAACTCCGTTCACCACAACTCTCTGGGCCCAGGCATCCAGCCAGTTTTTTACCCAGCAAAACGTGCGATCATCCAAACCTCGAGCAGTCAGTTTTGCCAGGAGAATGCTGTGGGAAACGGTGTCAAAGGCCTTACTAAAGTCAAGGTAAACTACATCCACAGCCTTTCCCTCATCCAATAAGCAGGTCGCCCTGTCGTAGAAGGAGATCAGGTTTTTCAAGCAGGACCTGCCTTTCATAAACCCATGCTGACTGGGCCTGATCATCTGGTTGTCCCACATGTGTTGTGTGATGGTACTCAGGATGAGCTCCTCCATCAGCTTCCCGGGCACTGAAATCAAGCTGACAGGCTTGTAATTTCCCGGATCATCCTTCTGACCCTTCTTATATACAGGCGCCACATTGGTCAATTTCCAATCTGTCGGGACCTCCCCGGTCAGCCAGGATTGCTGGTAAAGGAGAGAAAGCAGCTTGGTGAGCACCCCAGCCAGCTCCTTCAGCACCCTCGGGTGTATCCCGTCTGGTCCCATAGACTTGTGTGTGTCTATGTGATGCAGGAGGTCACTGACTATCTCCTCCTGGATTGCGGGGGGGTCGTTCTCCCAGTCTCTGTCTTCTGGCTGAGGAGGCTGGATTCCCTCAATACAACTGCTCTTGTTACTAAAGACTGAGGCAAAGAAGGCATTAAGGACGTCAGCCTTTTCCTCGTCACTTGTTACCCTGTTTCCTCCTGCATCTAGCAGGGGATGGAGACTCTCCCCGGTCTTTCTTTTGCTACTGACATATTTATAGAAACATTTCTTGTTATCCTTGATTGTTGAAGCCAGGGCAATTTCCAGCTGGGCTTTGGACCTCCTGATTTCCGCCCTGCATACCTCACAGCATCTTTGTAATCACTGTGAGTGGCTAGCCCCTTCTTCCAAAGGCTGTAAACTCTCCTTTTCTCCCTGAGTTCCAGCCAAATCTCCCTGTTCAGCCAGGGTGGTCTTCTCTGCCGCCGGCTCCTCTTACAGCACCTGGGGACAGCCTGTTCCTGAGCCATTAAGACTTCCTTCTTAAAGAGTACCCAGCCTTCCTGGATCCCTATACCCTTCAGGACCATTTCCCAAGGGATCCTGTCAAGCAGGTGCCTAAACAAGACAAAGTCAGCCCTTTGGAACTCCAGGATGTCAGTTCTGCTTAGCCCTCTCCTGGCCTCCCTAAGAATAGAGAACTCCATTATTTCATGATTGCTGTGCCCTAGTAGTCCTCCAACTGCCACATCATCCACCAGTCCTTCTCTGTTCACAAAGAGGAGATTCAACAGGACACCTTCTCTGGTCGGTTCTCTCACCAGCTGCATCAGGAAGTTGTCTCCCACACATTCCAGAAATCTCCGGGACTTGTCCTGCTCTTCTGTGTTGTATTTCCAGCAGATGTTTGGGAATTTGATGTCACCCACAAGAACAAGGGCAAACGATCGTGAGATTTCTCCTAAGTGCCTATAGAATATTTCATCCACCTCTCTGTCTTGGTTGGGTGGCCTATAGTAGACTCCTACTACAATATCTGCCCTGTTGGTCTTCCCCCTGATTCTAACACAAAGACACTCCACCCTGTCTTCACTACACTTCTACTCAAAGCAATCATAACAGTCCCTAACATACAAAGCTACTCCACCACCTCTCCTTCCTTGTCTATCCCTCCTAAAGAGCTTGTAGCCATCAGCTGGCACACTCCAGTCATGGGAGACATCCCACCATGTTTCTGTTATAGCCATGACATCATAATTTTCCTGTTTCATCATGGCTTCAAGCTCCTCCTGTTTGTTACCCATGCTGTGTGCATTGGTATACATGCACTTCAGATGGGCTAATGTTTTGCCTCCTTCCCCCTTCAAATCTAGTTTAAAGCTCTGTCAATGAGCCCAGCTAACTCCTGCCCCAAGATCCTCTTCCCCCTCTGGGACAGGTGCATCCCATCTAATGCCAAAAGGTCTGGCGTCCTGTACACCAACCCATGATTGAAAAATCTGAAGCCCTGATGGTAACACCAGTCTTGGAGCCGCAAGTTCATCTGTTGAGTTCTCCTGTATTCTTCTTCATCCATGACCACAACTGAGGGGATGGAGGAGAACACAGTTTGTGCCCCCAACCCCTTAATCAGCTTCCCCAAGGACCTGAAATCTCCCTTCATTGTTTTAGGAATTCTCTTGGTAATGTCATCACTACTTACCTGAAAAAACAGGAGAGGGTAGTAGTCCTGGGGTCTCACTAGAGCGGGGAGTTTTGCTGTGAGGTCCTTATAATGGTAGATACAGTACAATGTCTGTTGCCTACAACTAAGTATGTTCACTATCACACTTCTGAATATCTCAGTTCATCTTTGTATTTATCACAACATTAGAAGAAAATGATATAAAACACATTTTACAGAGAGCTTGAGGTGCAGAATTAATGCATCACATAGGACATTTGTGCTATGCCTATAATAATACTGCAAGCTGAGCAGAGTAGTCCATTTAAGGATTAATTTATTAATTTAGTGAATACATTACAGAACCATATCTCTATGGCTGAACTAAACTGTTGCTCCAGAAATGCAAGGAAGAAAACTTAACTTTCTTAACTTTCCCTTCCTCCAAGATACATATCTTTAGATACTTTTTTTTTCTTTGTAAAATCATTATTAACCGTACTGAAATGGTGAAGAAATTCTTGCAGAGATGCTGGACTGCTTAATTCATATATAGAATCATTGATTTAAGATCTATTATATGCTCTGAAAAGCAATAAACTTAATGTTAAACTACGGATATTAAAGAATATGATCATACTCATAATTTACACTATGAGTACACCTACAGTATGGGATTTTTTCATTTTGTGATAAAGTATCTGACATAGTACTGGTCTTAGTTTTCTGAACCAATTCTGAACCCTATTGATATATGAAAAATAGTTCAGAAAGTGGTAACAGAAAATAAAGAGACTTTCAGAAAAAAAGCAAGTGTTGGAAAATCTACAAATATTTTAATAGGAAATTAAAATGAATATATGATTATGCAGGAGAAAGGCAAGGCAATGAAATGCTGTATGACTGCTTTTTCTGGATGACAGGATTGAGTTTTCTTTGAAAAAAACTGGAAGATAGTAACAGTTTGGTACTTTTATCTGAATACTAAGATATCTCCATAGTTTCTTCTTTGTCCGCTTTTCAATTTGGTTCTTCTCAGTTCACATTTTCATTTTTGCACATAAATTTCTAAAAGTGAATGAGAATCAAATAATCAGATATTTTTCTTTTTGAGGGTAAGGCAGCTGAATGCTTGAGTTAGCCAATTCGAAAAAAAATCCTCTTTTTTCACACTCCATGATTAAATGCAATTTATGTAATCATAAATAAGCTGTTTCAAATGAAAAGAATAAATTAATTGAGAAACCAACAGTTGTTGTGGGCTTTATTACCTCAGTAATCTTTTTCTCCAAAACAGAAATCACATGAAGATGTGTTAGAATCAAAGCCAATCTATCAAGCTGTTAAATAAGGAAAAGAAACCTTAGACATAATTCAGCATTATGTTATTCTAGTGTTATACTAATGGAACTCCACAGGCTTTTTTTGCTTGTGGACATTATGAAACAAGCTTAATTTATTAGATATTCCAGTAGACAAAGCATCATAAAGTGCAATCACCAGCAGTTTCCCAGAATATCCATTCACTGGAATACATAAGAACATAATGTGGTAAAAGGCTTTAATAGCAGCTTGCTCAGCTTCTGTGTCAAAAAGGCAATGCATAGCTACAAATTCCAGCACAATGAAAGTTGGTCTGTTCAAAAGTGGTTCCCTGTGAATTACTTTTATCAACATTAAAACAAATGTGAGATGGAAATCTGACTGATTTTTTTTTTCTTCTTTTTTATTATTTAGAAAAATTTGTAGTCTTCATAACAAAGTTTGGTGTGCATCAGAATTATTCTAAGGGGCATTGCTTGTATGTAAAAAGATCAAGCCATTGTGTCTACCAACTTTATATCCAATCCTACATTTTCTTCTTTCCTCACATACACAGATGTTGTACCACCAGCTACCTTCAGCAGAGCGCCTTCTGATTTACTTCAGTTTAGCCAAAAGAGAATGATACTGTGTTGCTGGAAGATGTAAACTCTAGTACTTGACTCCCTGGACATGCAGCTAATGAAACAGCATATTTCAAAAAGATTCAGAAATGCATGTAAATATTAAGAGTTTTTATTTGTGATTTGCTCATTCTCAGCTGTCATCAGTGTCAGCTTTCACCCAGGTAGACTGCAAGTATCTCTGAATGAAACTAATGAAACGTTCCTTGATCTGCTATAAGAAACCTACATTCCCCTTTGCCATTCTTTCTTTAAGTTAACCATAAATTTTATACATACTCATTTCCACTGTTTTTCAAGAACTGAATTCAGGGTATTGTTATAAAAAACTTACTCAGTGGGTAAATTAACTGTAAATTAACCAAAGTGATGTATTAATATTGTCAAAGGTATTAATTAGATTTAATATAGTTTGGTTTAAAGGTATGAAAATATTAAACATTTCAGTCTTACTAGAGCTGCAAAACTGATTCCACATGCAAACGCAAATTTAAGGCACACATTTAAGTTTATTCTAATACTTATCCTAATACATTTTATGGCTACAAGAACCTCACAGTTCAGAAGCTGTAATGAGCATAATAATAATAGTGATGATTTCTTCACCATTAACTCTTCCTTTTTTTTCCTTTTTTCCTTTTTTTCCTTTTTTTCTTTTTTTTTCCTCTCACTTTGGAAATGACATATCATGGATAAATTCCAAAACCAAGAACATTTTAACACAGCCTTGCTTGTGTTATTTGGAAAGATTTTGCCTTCAATGCTTCATATCTCAAATGTACTTCTGCATATGTTTGACATTTAAAATTAAATTTATGGTTTGCATAATTGCTAACTCCTTTTTGAAAGATAAATTTATTCATGATCCCTTTTTCTAGACCCTTGGTTGTGCCTTCTGCAAGATAGGAAACAATCTTGTAAACAATTATTTGTATTGCATGACCTTCAGCTAGCTACTGAATTTTTGACCTCTCTGACTTGAATATCTCTTTGTAGTTTCCCTGATGGAAACAAATCTTTGCCACACACTCCTTGATGTAAGAATGTCTGGTGGGTTAACCTTGACCACTAGGTACCCACCAAGTCACTCTATCATTCCCCCTCCTCAGCAGGACAGGGTAGAAAATATGATTAAAAAGTTCATGAGTTGAGATGAAGACAAGGAGATCATTTACCGGTCACCATCACAGGCAAAACAGACTCAACTTGGGGAAATTAATTTATTACCAATTAAAGAGTAAGGTAATGAATGAGAAATAAGGACAAATCTAATCTTTCCCTTAACTGTCCCTTCTTCCCAGGGTCCATTTCACTCTCAAATTCTGTTATCCCCTACCCTCCAAGCAGCACAGGGGGATGGGGAATGGAGGTTGCTATCAGTTCCTAACACTGTCTCTTCTGCTCCTTCCTCCTCTTGCTCTTCCCCTGCTCCAGTGTGGGATCCCTCCCATAAGATACAATCCTTCTTGACCTTCTTCATTGTAGGTCCCCCATGGGGTCACAAGTCCTGCCAGAAAACCTGTTCCTGTGTGGACTTCCCACAGGGTCACAATTTCCTTCAAGGCACTTCCACCTGTTCCAGCGTGGAATCCTCCATGGATTACAGGATGGATATCTGCTTCACTGTGGACACTCATGGGCTGCAGAGGGACAATCTGCATCACCATGTCTTCATCATGGACTGCAGGATAATCTGTGTTCTAATGCCTGAGGCAACTCCTCCCTTTCCTTTTTCACTGATCTTGGTGTCTGCAGAGTTCTTTCTTACACATATTTTCACTTCTCTCTCCCAGGTGCTGTTGTGAAGTCATTTTTATCCCTTCTTAAATATGTTAGTACAGAGGCACTATCAATGTTGTTGATGGGCTCAGCTTTGGCCAATGGTGAGTCCGTCTTGGAGCCGGCTGCAACTGGTTCCACCTGACATGGGGATAACTTCTGGGGTCTTCTCAGAGAAGCCACCCCTGCAGCCCTCCCCAATACCAAAACCTTGCCACATAAACCCAATACAGAATATTAATCTGTAGGTAGTCTTTTGCTGAAATACAACTACATAGGATCATTTTGGATTTAAATATTTCTTAAGGACGCACATCATGGCACTCAAAGACATTCAACACCTGTGTCTTTCCCTTAAATTCCTTTCATCTTTGTAACATATTTACTCAATATTAACTAACACACACCTCCCACTAACCACTCTGTTCACAGCACAACAAATTTTACACCAAGGAGGGGAAAAAAACTCCACTAGAGATATACAAGAAGTTATTTTAGTCATTGCGGCAGAATCCAAATCCTTCTGGGAGAAAAACTTCATAGAAGTTCAAGTTCAAACTTTAGCATTTCTTTTGGAAGAAAACAAATAAGAACAAATCTTTCCTTGGGTAACAGATTATCAGCTGTAACACCACTCTTTTATGAAGTTATGCTTCAGAGAAAGACTTTCATAGTTCTTCCATACCTCAAATTCCTGTGGGGTAATTTGACAAGTGATTTCTAAACTGTCAAAACTTTTAACAGGAGTGCTGTGGGAGCAGATGCAGTCATAATGCTTTGTAGGAAATTTAAGTATTTTAAGCAAGTGAGTGTCTGTAGGCAGGTGTTTTACAAGGATTCCGTGCAGTTAAGTGAGTATTGAAACTGCCAAAATTCTACCAATTAGATATTGAATAATAAGAGAATTTTAATTCCAAAAAATGTGTACACTATTTTGAGTTAATGGATTTTCTTTAAATTTCATTTCAGATTTTGCTTTTATTTGCTTTATTTTACTATAGGCTTATGTAATCATACCCATTTATCTCCAATGACTTTCTAGACTAGCTGTTCTATTTTAATAACAAAAAAAACCCCATTCTCTTTATTTGAAGTATAAAAAGTATAAAAACCACAGTGGAGCTTCAATTTTGGACTTAGATTGAGATTGAACTATGAAGGACAATTCAAACTTGAAGTGACATGAGGAAATGTAGCTGTATTCATAGAGAAAGAATATGGTTGACAAAAAAGGAAAGAGACAAATAAGAGAAGAATGAATAAGAGAGGAATTAAGTGGAAAAGTTTTGGTTTGGAAAGAGTTTTTTCACTCTTTTTTTCCTCCCCTGTAAATCATAAATGCTTTTCTTTATGCTATAACTGATTTCTGTGGGATTCTCTATTCCAGTGCCTCAAGAAAATCAAAAGGAAAGAATACATATACAAGGACAGCTCTTAACTTGGAGATGGTGGAGCCAATTCCATTCAAAACTTTGTAACTATACAATCTTTGTGTATCTCTTTTCCTGCTAGTCTAACTAGGGACCACACATTTACAATGTCTAAGCACACCAGGCAGTGTACTGTGCCTGTACAATGGGGAGTCCTCCCTGGGGATTCTCACAAACTCAAAGGTGTTAAAGCCTCCAGACATATTTCATGAATGGTGCTGAAATCTTAGGCCTCATTTGGAGAGTATGAGACTTGAATTGAGGCAGTTCTTTAAAACCGTAATATTTTCTTTGAAATTTGTTGATCTTAATCTCTTTCAAAAATTATCTGAATTATTAAAATTCGGGAGGGGAGGAATTATTTCTGCTATTGTTGCTAGCAATGAAGTAATAGTGGTACTTTGCCCTTTATTATCTAGTTAGTACAATTTGTTTTAATTTAGAAAGTAAAAACATATGTACAGCCTCTCTTAGAAAAGACATTTAAAAACTTCAGTCAAAGAAAACAGAAAAGGTGCCCTTCTCATGACTTTTGCAATATTTCCCAGAGAGTATGATGACTGTATCACAGACTTAATGTACATCTTGCTGGGAATTAACTTTATCAGAAATCTACCAGGAGGTATGTGTGAGTGCTGGAAAGAGGGTCCACTTCTGCAATATTAAGGAGTACATAAATTTGACTGGCAGTCACTGACAGTCACATTGAATCACTCACTTTTACCTCTTTGTTCTTATGTAGTTTCATTAAATATAATACCTTTGTCTTCCTTTTTCTTCTCTGAATAAATAGTAGGCAAACTGTTTGCTTTTTTAAATAGATACTAAAAATTGCCCTTGTTTGATTGCTAGCAGATAAACTGACTATAATGGTTTACAAGTATATGCTTCATTGACTCCATAATTTTTTTTCTTTTAATTATGGGAAGCAAATTAGATACTTAAAAGTAACATAATCTTCACCTTATAAAGCTAAATAACATAATCCTAATGCAAAAAGTGCCTTCCAATGTTGCAATTGTTTATAAAATCTAATTATCTTTTCCTTTATGACATGCCTAAATGGTCACTGTAGGTTAAAAGCTACACCTTTGTTGTAATCTCAGAGATCAACTTTTGGAGATAAAGTACCTCACTGAGCTGCAAAACTTGGAACAGATGGGAACTTATAAAAGAACAATTCTACTTTTAACAGTGCTGATTTTAGCATTTTGTTACTATGGAAAGTTATAATTTTCAATTTAATATTTAAAGTTAAGTTAAAAATTACAATCCTGTGTAACAAATATGCTAGTTTCATAATGAAATATTGTATTTCATTGTAAAATGTATTTTTGATATGAAATTGTATTTTATTACTTAAATGTATGTTTTAACATTTCTGTTTGAAATAACAAATTTCTTATCTTCAAGTTAGGCACATGGAATCAGCTGGTGTACTGTGTCCAATTCTGGGGTCCCCAGTACAAGATGTAAACCTACTGGAGCGAGTCCAGCACAGGATCACAAAAATGACTAAGGAATTGGAGTACATTTCATATGAAGAAAGGCTGAGAGAGCTGGGACTCCTCAGTCTGGAGAAGAGAAGGTTCAGGGAGGATCTTATTACAATTTATGAACACGTGATGGGTGGAACTGCTAGTGAAGGAGTCAGCCTCTTCTCTATACTGACAGTACCAGAGGTAAATAACACAAATTAAAACATGTGAAGTTCCATCTGAACATAAGAAAACAGATTTTACTGTTAGAGTGGTCAAACAATGGCCCGGGTAACCAGTGCCAGTCAGAGGTTTTGGAATCTCCATCCTCAAAGATATTCAAAATCTGACTCAACATAGTCCTGGGCAACCTGTTTTAGGTTACCCTGCTGGAGCAATGGAAATGGATATGATCTCAAACTGTTCCTTCCAAATGAAATTATTCTGTCATTCTGTGAATCAAAGATTCACTAACTGAAGTGAGTTACCTTCTGGGTCACATCAATCAGTTTTACTCTTTACAGTCTGAATAATATGTTGTCCCCATATAATGGGGATTTTTTTTTAACAGAAATAAAAATATTTTTGTAATTGAACTTTGGTTTTATTATATTTATTTGAACATTCACTGTTCATATTAACTACAAACTCCAGAACCATCAAGTCATAAATTTCATGTTCTCAAAAATTCATACACAAAAGGTATAACTTTATATTAATAAAATACAAAAATCTTCAGCATTGATAACATGATAAAACCAAGAAAACTGATCACTAAACTTGGTGATTTCAGTCAAATCTTTAAGACAAACAAGGTTTTTTTGCTCAGAAAAGTTTTTGACATGGTCACAGCTTTTTATTTTGATGTTGTACTGAGGAAAGAAACTGGAAACCTGAGGGGGAAAAAGCAAAATTGGTTTTATTCTGTTTAAAGGTTTCATCAGAACTCAGCTGTAACTAGAATAATTTCTTTTTAAATAGTTCTGTTCTTCATGGAGACATTTTCAAAACTGAATCTTTGGCAGCATCTCAATCACAGCAGCAGAACATTATGATGTTAGGGACAATCCGATTCTGAAAATACCTTTTTTCAAATTAAAAAAGCTTTTTTTGATCATCAAGTAGGTATTGTCCCCACATATTTTCTATCTGTATATGACCATACCTACGTTAACTTCCTCCCTTGGAAAAAAAGTGAAGCTTTAATATTTTGGCAGTAATCAGAGCCTTGTTTCTTTTGAATGCAAGTTCCAACATGGAAGTCATGATGGTTAAGACATGAAACAGTCTTTTGAACTATGTTTGCATGCTAATCCACCTCTTTGTGTATGTGTACATCCGACAAGAACCTAGTGTCAGGTGAGGAAGGAGGGAAACATCATGAAAAGGTATAATTTTCACTTCCATTTGCAACTTTTTTTTTTAAGTTTCACTTAGCAGCTGCTTATTTGAAGAATGAGTGGAAGCCAAAGAAATTAAGGAGATCAGAAATAGGTAATTAATAAGGGTATTTTAATATAATTTTCTATGAAGTAGAAATTTGCTTTCAGGTTTTATTTTGTGGATGGGGAGACTGAACACTGTCTTGGCTTCAGAAGTAGATTGTGCTATCCAGAGGAAGGCTGTTCTAGCTGGCTCTTGAAATCAGAAATAAATACTGTTGGAAGAAAATTTAAAAAATAAATTAATAATCTTTGCATCATATCAACACAAAACAAAAAAGGACTATGCAAATTAAGATCTATTTAACAATTGTCCATTTTTTATCTGCAGACCAGAAAACTTTGAAATTATAATAAGAGAAAGCAAATCAGAGCAGAGAAAGAAAAGCAAAGCAGAGGAAAACAAGGCAGAGTAAAGCAGAGTGACAAAACAAAAAGCAAAGCAGAGCATAAGGGAGAGGAGAGGAGAGGAGAGGAGAGGAGAGGAGAGGAGAGGAGAGGAGAGGAGAGGAGAGGAGAGGAGAGGAGAGGAGAGGAGAGGAGAGGAGAGGAGAGGAGAGGAGAGGAGAGGAGAGGAGAGGAGAGGAGAGGAGAGGAGAGGAGAGGAGAGGAGAGGAGAGGAGAGGAGAGGAGAGGAGAGGAGAGGAGAGGAGAGGAGAGGAGAGGAGAGGAGAGGAGAGGAGAGGAGAGGAGAGGAGAGGAGAGGAGAGGAATTAAAAATGCAAACCTACCACTTATTTCAGCCACAACTGGCTTTTCAGAAATAAGCAATTTAAGTTTAAAATAACAGGATTAAATGGCAAAATAAAATAATACTGTTACCTTTCAAGGACATCAAGAATGTGAAGAAGCACATACCTGCCTCTTAAGATAAGGAGAAATCCCTGAGGGTGTGAGGATTGACAAACTACCTGATAATGCTTTTCTAAGCCACTGAGATGTTTATGAATATAAAAGTATCTTCTGGACAAAGATATATGTTTGAAATGGATACTTAAATACAATTGAATCACCACACATATCAAAGAGGTAGTGACAATTACCCCAAATCCAGTGGATATGTTAGGGAAAAGGTAACCACACAGTATGTTGTACACAAGATAGGACTCAGGACATTGGTTGGGGCAGCAGTGTTCCAGAAACCTGTATGAAGAGTGAACAGTTTCAGGGTTAAAATGTCAACATATTTTCTGTGCAATATTAACATGATTCTGTACTATAACTATCTAATTGTATGAGGATTAACTTAGTGAGGCAAATCCAGAACCAATACATTGAAAATGAACTTCTGAGCACTTATTAGTATAATATGTGTTAAGCTGCTGATGATTGACAATTACAGGAAGAAAGATTTGCTGTAATGATGGTTCCAAGGAGATGAAAATTCTGAGATAAATGTGCTTTTTAAGACAAGTGCAGAAATATAAAAAAAAACAAACTCACGAACACCTCCCCAAAACCAACCCCAAACACCAATCCCTCCACACTTCTTAGTTATGTTCATTAAAACCATGAATGAAATCAGAACTTTCTTCAAGAGTGAAGATTGTTTAGAAAAATCTGTTGAAGATAATGTGTTAACATTGCCTTTATTTCAAAGAGCAGTAGTCAGTAAATAATAAAAACAATGAATATTGTTGATAACATTGTAAATATCAAAGAAAAGTGAGGACAATTTTTGAAAGGTTCTTTAATAATATTGTATCAGGTGAAGCAGTTTTGGGGTTTTTTACCTATAAAAACAGGGTGTTGCCTAGAATTTAAATAATTCCTGGGAGGGACCACTTCGTTCTCTATATCACTATATCACAGAAATGGAGAGACTCCCTTGTGGCATCAGACCTCTACATCAGGTTCACTATTCAAACAAAACAAAATGATTTTTAAATGAAGAGGCAGGTCTCAGAATAGTGTTCATTTCCAAGAAGCTGAAATACAGGGCTCTGCACTGAAAGAGTGGAGAAGCACTAGGGGAGTTTCATATAAATGCCAAATACCTTTACCATATATCACTTAATTTGCAATACTGTCGCTTAGCAATGTACTACATGAAAAGGACAGGTAAGTAGGTAGATGAGTTCTTCTGTAGAGCAGACTTACAGCATCAAAACAGAATAACTGAACAAAAATACGTGATATTCAATCTGATAGAAATATAGAAAGCAAAGAGACACATAAGAAAGCCTTAATAAAATTAATTATTTCTCAGAAGGCAGTAGCCAGACAGAGCTTCTAAAACAAATTATACAAATTGAACTTTATAAGAGCTGATGTTCATCACTGACATGACAGAAGCCTGAACGGGAGCAGATCTGTTTGAATAATAGGAAATGTTTAACGCTGAGATGGGGTAAGAACTCAAGACAGGATAAAATATAAGGAAAATAATAATGACAATACAATCATTATGGGAATGAAGTGAACAAAGTGAAGTCAAACAACAATTCTAAGATAACTGATAACAGATGCTATCTCAAAAATACCTTGGAGATATCCTGGAGCTGAAGAATATGAAAGCCAGGGAAGAAAGAGTTTGGTTAAATCCAGCCTCAGACATTACCAATGCAGTAAGTATTTGCTCTCCAAATTTTACCAGTGCTATTGAAGTGAAAGGAATAACCACTTACATTCACATTAGTCTTCATTTAAATAATTTTACTATCCTGCTTTCCCTGTGAAAATTATCCAAATAAAAGAATTACTTGTCTTATACTTTAGGGGGTGGGGGTTGAGGAAGTGTCAGTTTTCCTTAGTACAGTTGTAGAATTTGCAATTGCTGATCCATCTTTGCCATTTGTCCGGCTTTTGCTGTGGTAAGTTTATGATAAGAACCAGTATCTATTTCTGGCAAGCTGTGTAATTTCATGGCAGGTGGCTTTGACATTTCTGGATCTATTTTCTGGATTCTGTGCAGCTGAGGTGTCATTTTTCTTACTTGGGGGAGAGGAGGGGTACAACATTTTTAATACATGATTCTTGTTTATAATTGAAATTTGCATGCAGGAAAGGAGGAAAACAAAACTTTACAGATTTTTACAGAAGGAGATAGAAAATCATCTACCAGGAACGGTATAAACATAGCTGATCCTGATCCTGTGATAATGGGGTGTTATCTAGACATCTCTTCCAATCCTGTTTTCTATGATTCTGGGAAGATTTTTCAGAATAAATAGATCAACTACTGCTTTAGAAATTATCGGAGGAGTAAGCAAGGGGTCTGGTACAATTTGAAGAATGGATTACTCAGCAAGGAAAGCTATGTTTCAGAGGTCAGAGTATGTACTTATAACAGAATTACAGAATCACAGAATCATTCAGGTTGGAAAAGACCCTTGGGGTCATCGAGTCCAACCATCAGCCTTACTCTAGAAAGTTCTCCCCTACAACATATCCCCCAACATCTCATCCAAACAGCCCTTAAACACATCCAGGGATGGTGACTCCACCACCTCCCTGGGCAGCCTATTCTACTGTCTAACCACTCTTTCTGTGAAACTTTTTTTTCCTAATGTCCAGTCTAAACCTCCCCTGTTGGAGTTTAAAGCCATTCCCTCTTGTTCTGTTACTAATTATCTGTGAGAAGAGACCAGCACCAACCTCTCTACAATGTCCTTTCAGGTAGGTCTAGAGAGTGATGAGGTCTCCCCTCAGCCTTCTCTTCTCCAAACTGAACACTCCCAGCTCCTTCAATTGCTCCTCATAGGATTTATTCTCCAGGCCCTTCACCAGCTTCTTTGCCCCCCTCTGCACTCACTCCAGCACCTCAATATCTCTCTCGTATTGAGGTGCCCAAACCTGGACACAATACTCAAGGTGTGGCCTCACCAGTGCAGAGTACAGGGGGACTATCACCTCCCTACTTCTGCTGGTCACATTATTTCTAATACAAGCCAGGATGCCATTGGTTTTCTTGGCCACCTGGGCACACTGCTGGCTCATGTTCAGCTGCTTGTCAATTAGAACCCCCAGATCCTTCTCTTCCACACAGCTCTCCAGCCACACCTCCCCAAGCCTGTAGCGATGCATGGGGTTGTTGTAGCTGGCACTTGGCCTTGTTGAAGCTCATTCTGTTAACGTTGGCCCACCGATCCAACCTATCCAACTCTCTCTGTAGTGCCTCCCTATCCTCATGCAGATCGACACTCCTGCTTAACCTGGTGACATGATCAAAGAACCCAAAATTCTGACGGTGGCACCAGTCTCTGAGCCACGTGTTAATCAGATGTGTTTTCCACCCTCTTTCAGTGTTTTTCCCTTCCACTTGATGGATTGATAAAAACATGACCTGAGCTCCCGAGCCTTCAACTAGCCACCCCAGTGCCTTGTAGTCCTTTTTCAGTGACTTTAGACTTCTCTCTACCACCTCTTTACCACCTATAACATGAGAAATGGCAGAATTCAAGCTGGGTTTGAAAATTATCATCACACACCATATCTGTAAACAGAGAAAAACAAATGTGAGGGTGGGCTTGCTATCCAGAAAAGCTGACATCAAAATATTCAGAAAAGAAATCACCTTTTTCTTCTAAAACAAACAAAAAAAACCCAAAAAAAACAACAGAAAAAAAAAAGGTGGGGGGGACAGGGGGGACAGCAGAATGTGAGGCAGGACATGGGAACAAAGGGAAAAGCCAATAAGGATAATTTAACAGTGCAAATGTTTTTATCAAATGTGGAGGAAGAAAAAAAGACAAGTGCCTAAAACATACAGATCACATAATTTCTGTGCCAGATCTGTTACAAGATATTACTTCTGTATTTTTATCTCTCTGTTGATGCTGTACATACTGGTATGGATAATACTTTGAGTCTTAGTATCCTTAGTGGTATGAAAATAAAAAAATAAAAATAGTTTTTTGGTTTACTGGTTCAACTAATGGCACTTTAACAACTGACATTAAGTTTATGCCAAGACTGTAAACTGTTGGTAGCAACAATTATGTCTGAATAGATAATACAACACAATGGACAGTCTTTGATCAGAATTAGAGGAAACGGTCTTTCCCTAGGACTATTGATAACAAAAGGAAGTATTAGTCTTTCCAAGCATCGCTCTGAGGAAGAAGATAGAGCTGATAGAAAATAGATTGAGTTGTTCTAGTCTAGGTTGTTTTCTTTAGATTTCAATGAAAGTAAATAAATTATAGTCATAATTTTAAATAAAACATTTTCCCTGGGAAATTTAATCTTCAGCATAGTTTTTCCAAAAAAGAAAGTGGAATGAAAGCTCTCAGTAAGATTTTTTTTTTTCCCTTGTCCCCACTCCCAATGCTTTAAGCATTTTAAAAAATGTATTCCTTCTAAACTGCTAATATATAGCTTCAGAACAATAATATCACTTTCTTTTGGCAACAACATCTGTCATTTGTAGTTGATAAAATTTCACATGAATTGTTAAGCTTTAGTATACTTAGCAGCTTTAACTTCAAGAAGAATTTAATATGTGGTATGTTTCATTGGAATGTTTTAAATACCAGAACAACTGAACTGATTCCAAGAATAGATCTGAAAAGAAATTTTCAACAGCACTAGTAAAAATGTACAATTTTTTGTATATATTTATTTTGAAGAACAGTTAAACAATGGATTTGTTCTATAAAGCCGTGGTAAGGCAGAATTATACGAGTGCAGAGCCTTCAAAATATACTTTTTTCTTTTCTTAATGTTTGTTTAGCATTTAAGTGCTAACTACAAGTAACCCTTTTTGACTAATGGCTTTGTCAATGATTTGTTTGAAAATACCCATGATTTTGTTTAGAAAAATCCAATGAGAAGAGCAGATGTTTCTGAGTTTCTGAACAGTCAATCAAATGTGGTGAACTGGGGCAGAGCTAAGCAGACTATTTTTTTCCCATCATGTTACAGTATTTTACACCGTTTTACCCCAAGCCCTCATTTTAATTTTTGAATTTGTTCAGGAATGTCAATTACAACACATCTTAAAAGGATAGCAACAAAAACTATTTGTATTAGAAAGACTGAGTAGATGTTTGCTTTAACACTTTGAAAAGTGGAAGGCTGGAAGAGGTTATGTTATGTTTCAGGAGCTAGCTGAACATTTTATGGCAAACAATATTTTATAAATACATGAATAAAAACATCAGCTTTTTGGCTGAAAAAATGATCACCCACTGTTTTAAATGAATAATTTTGAAAACATTTCTGGTTTCCTTTATACATTTGTGTTGTGCAAACATCTCCAAAAATTTGGCAGCTTCCATTTCTGTAACCTGACCAGATCATTCAAAAGTTTTAAATTACAGGTCTACAGAATAACAAATGCTCTATAATAATTTATAATTAATTATAAGCATAGATTGGCAGTTTAGTTATAAATATAATATAAGAAACATTCAAACTTACAAGCATTTTCAAGATCACACTAAATAAATAGTCTGAACCCACTATGTGAACACATTAAAGACATAAACTGTAATGCAGATGAAAGAGGCAATGACATTATCTTCCACTGTTGAACTGGTTTAAATCACATGAAACAGTGAAACATTCAGTACACATTTACATGAGGTAGGAAAATTATGTCAGGGAGAGGGAGTGAGTTAAAATGTGAATATATGTCTCCCTAATGTAGTAAAAAGAGAAAATCTGGATTCCTGTCTTTTATCTAGTAAATTTACCACATATAGATTTCCTTTTGGGAATACAAAGGTTTATGATCTTTCTTACTGTCTGAAGTCACATATAAACTCTGGGTCAGTGACACAATGGCATCTCCCAATAACCCTCCTCCCAATTCACATTGCAGCTGTCCACATGTCTATTCATATATTATGTATTTAATAGCCATGTGATGAAATGTTCATCTAATGAGAGGCACGAGGCATGGATGTCATGTCTTGCCACCCCCTAGGTGAGATCCATAACTCCTGGGCTGCTCCTAACCATAAGAATTAATTTCTTACATACTCTCTCTTGGTTGGATGAGCTTTTACGTATTTCATGCAAAACAGAATAGGTTCAACAGAAAAGAGTAAGAAATATTCTTTGAACTGCTCATAACCTGGTAAATACAGGAATTGCTGGAACAGATACTTTTGGCTCCCCTTGGGCCACAGTCTGCCTCATACAACATGCCTATTAGATGGCAGTTAAAAAAAAATATTGTCTCTTCCTAAAGTGAAAAATGGGTAAACTGAATAGCTCCATTCACCATTGCTTGTTTTGACCAGTCTTCCTGGACTCAATTGATCTCCCCAAAACCAGAGTTTAAGCTGCATTTGAGATGTCATGAGCTTTTGCTATATGAGGTTCTTTGCCAGATGTCAATAGATACCAAAAGACAGACTTTAACATAATTATAACAATAAATTATTATCACTTTATCTGTACAGAACAAAAGACTATGACAAAAGACACCAAATACCTTGCATCTCTTATTTCAGTTATAATTGTTTCTGTATTGTTCATCATAGAGGGTTTCTAATAACCATCTCATTGTAAGCGTAAATCTTCCTTGATGTGGGCTTTCTTCTCCAGGTAAGTTAAAACTAGATATATTACTGTAAAAATCAGTATACGATTGTGTCCCAATATCTCATAGTTTAGTAAAGAATTTTTATGGAGAACATAGTGATATTTTTGAAATTTATCAGAAATCACTGTAAGCATTTAGGAAGCAGAGGAAGAATTTCTGATCAAAATGAGTGCTCTGCTAAATCTTATAAAACTCAAGGAAATATTTAACTCAGATATTTCAAATGGATATGCGAGAACCCATCTTAAGGCACGCAATTAATGTTGAGAACCTTGAATTCCTGAGTAAATATCACACTCATCTCTCTCTGTTTACCTAATCCTCCTCTCTAGGAATGTGAAATCTAAATATGTAGTAAAAACTTTTACTAAATCATAAAAACATTTCAATATACATTGTCATTGTATAAAAATAAATAGTAAACCCTCTTTTATATTATTAGTTAGTGCTTGAGAAAATATAATTTCACACTAATGAGGGTCTGAAGTAGATGGTTGATTCTTTTGTAGTTATTTTGAGGATTCTTTTTCAGTTGTCCTGTTGCTTGCTGAAAAGAATGAACTTAGGAAGGAAACTAATAAAACTGCTGCATGGAAAGTTCTGTTGAGTGTTGCCTTCTGAAACCAAGATGTTGTCAGAGAGCAGCTGCTTGCTTAATGTAGTGCCATTTTATATTATTCTCTTGTAATAGTTAGCGAAGAGAGGCACACCTCTTTTAGGTCTCAGCCATTTTCAGTATCAGGTGTATTAATCTTTTAATTTTCTCAGTCTAGATTTCTGTAACATCCTTAGCTTAAGAAATTAGCTTATTGTCCTTACCTTACAGATACGAAATCTATGCAAGTAATAGAATTGTGGCAATTATTTTCCCCTAGTTTAATAGACACACTGCTTTTGTTTTTGTGACAGGAAAGTCACAGAAATATTTTTGAAAACAGATGGTATTTTTGTCTTCTTTTGACTTTCTGAGATGTTATGTTAGTTTCTATTATGTTTGATAAGAATTGAATTTCTATTCTAAGTGATTTCAGAGAGTCTGAAAGTCTTTGGTACATTTTGGAATTGAAAAAAAAAAAATGTTAAATAGCTACTTTAAAAGGTAATGTCTCAGTGGTCTTTAAAAAAAAAAATCTATCTTTCTGACTGTGTCTGACAAGTTGCTTAAATCCTGCAGGGCATATAAGCATTGCTATCCGCATTGTTAACAGCAGCAGTCTATAATTAAACTATTTGTTCGTATTAGTTGCAAAACTTCATATAAGTGTATAATTCCTTGCTGAAAGGAATGGTTTTCCACAAACAAGATAATTAAGTTCCACAGACAAGATAACTATGTCACTATTCTCTTTGGTCTTTACTTCAGCTGAATAGATTACAGGTATGTTCAAATGTGCTCAAACCATCATAAATAAATTAACTGAAACTTTTCTTTTGTAATCCTAGTTGTCAATAGCTAGCTTGTCTTGATTTGGTTTGAGTTTTCAGTGTGTGACTGTGTGTGTCTGTGTGTTAGCTGCTGAAGTGCCCTTTTTCAGAACTGAGAATTTTACTATAGAATGCCTTTAGATGAAGGACCCAATCACTTCATTTACACCTCAATTGCATTTTTATCACCATTCCCTTCATGCCTGGTATATTTGCTCTTTTAACGTACTCAGTGTCTGGTGTATATCTTATGCAACCCAATGAATTTCATGGTCTTTTTGAAGCAATTTAGTGGAAGAGATTCAATTTTTTAATGTGGTTACTACATACAGCTATCTGACACCTACAGTAGAGAAATTGAATTGTCACCCTACAGACATTCATTCTTTTTGCCAATTTAATATATCTTTTCCCCCAGAATCTCGCTTAAGTATATTCCAAAAAACTTTTTCCTTTGGATGACCAAAGTTCATTTTATTAACTTGGACTGCATCAAATCATTTCTAAATAAGAAATTTATACACTGAAGAGAGCAAATAATCATTACTGGTGATGTCAGCTGGAATATGAGATCTGGGTAGCATTTTATTTCTGTTTTCTTGAGATAAATAAATACTGAGACCAAAGTTTTCACTACTTCCTGAAAAATTGTCCAAGAAATCTGGGAGAGCTGTCTCCTTGTGGAAAAAGATTTCCTGTAAATAACTAGAAATAAAATGATAATGAGACTGTTCTTGAGAAACCTAAAGCTAGAATCTGAGTGATGAAAACAAACATTTATCATTCAACCAAAAATATAGATAGGTACATCCCTTTACCTAAGGAAGAAAAGGAAGTTTCAGGGATTATAAATCAAAATTAAAACAGGGCTCTAAATAAAGTTGTTTGTGAGAACATGATCCTTTTAAGCTCCATTATAAAACTAATGAATTAATTATTTTTAATTAAGAGATTAAATAGATTAATTATTTTTCTGATTAATTGATTATCCTAATCAATATTCAAATTTTGAGGATGAACACTTTAAAGAATCTCTAAAAATCATATGATTTTTGTCAGATTTCCCCCTGATATTAATTTGATGGATATTAAGATCACATATGCTTGTTTGCTTGGGTTTTTTTCTTTGAAAAGAGACCTGAACACATCTGTTTTATCATTTACTTTATGAAATTTTGTACCAAAATTTCAGTGTCAGTCCTTTATCTTTTTCATGTTGTCTAGATAGTATTTTACACTTTCTAAGAATCAGGACAATTTTAAGACATGAATATTTTGTTTAATGTGAGTTTTGTACAAAATTTCATCTATATAAAGTGCTAATTCATGAAAGAAACCAACAAATTTAGAAGTTTCCTCAGCTTTTTGAATAAAATGGCCCTTAGACTCATGATCTTTTCTGTGTCATCAATTTACAGATTACAAGTAAAATAAAGCAACTGGCACAACAGCGTGATGCAGGAACTAGGATATACATGCTATTTTATTTGAGCATTAGGAGTGAAGGGCCTATGTAGTCAACAAAGAAATAGGCATAATACACACAAAAAAAAGAAAAGTACTTCAAACCTTGCCTCTTGATAAAATCTCAGTTTAATCTCTGCATAAATACATACTAAAGCTGTACTAGTTTAAGGGTCTGTTTCAGTTCTGTAACTAAAAAATATGTATCATAATTATTAAATGGGTAGTGTCAAATCTTAATTCTGGAGATGACATTTATTTCAGTACTCTAAACTGGATTCTCAGGGGAGGCTACATTAGAAAAAAATGTATACTGAATGTTTTTCTGGTCCTTTGCCTGAAGACTTTTTCCTTAATTGTTTAAATTAACATGATTTCCATATAAGGTCTGTGTCATCTAGAATCTGTCCCACTTTTCCAGTTATCTCTTACTACTTTCCCTGTGGACTATGCACACTTCTGTTGTGAGATGGTCATGTTCTGGGCCAATAAGAACATTTTTTTCTGTAGCTATTTGGCCATGTGCCCTTTAGCAGCCTTATTCAGGAATCAAGTCAGAAAACATATTATTGCTTAAAAATTTGTTAAGCTATGGCAATATAAAATCAGTTGTCATACTGGTAGCACTAAATTTATGTTTTTGGTCATTCTTGACCATCTGTATATAACAGAATCTTTCTTTTCTTCCTTCCAAAAGAAGGTGAAAATGAATTTTCAGTAAGAACTGTATATTTTGCCATAACTTCACCTTCAGCCTAACTCAAATCATCCAAGATGCTACTCTAGTTTCTGGCAGATGGTTCAAATCCACAAGAACTACTGCTCATTAGGGATATTGAGAATATAGTCCATTCCAGACGTTTTCATTTTCTGCAGAGACTGGGGGTACAAAAGCCAATCATAATTAATCTATAGTTGCCTGACAGATCCTTCACTCTGGGAAAATAATCACCACAGGATTTATAGAGTTTTCAGTTTTTTATCCACTGCCTGAACAATCAGAAATGATGAGAACATATCAGACAATCTAACCACAAACACTGATTGTAGCCCTTTGTCCTTTTCAATTTAGTACCTTCAGCAAACAGACTGGAAATTGTTGATATCACCATAGTGAGCAAACAGATTAGCTTAAAGATTGGTAATTGATTATATAGAAGTAATACATAAATTAAACTATTCTTCATTTTATTATTTAATTTAAACTGTTTTTCCTTAGAGTTAAAAATAAGTGTATACGCACTTTGTCACATTTGTATAATAATAAATTTCATGGTTACTTTCTGATTATTTTTTCCTTTATATCAAAAAATACCACCCACAACAGTATATTTTAACCGCTACTGACAAAATACAATTGCATACATATCAGCGATGTAGTTACCAAAAAAAAAAAATTCCTAACAATAACTGCATATTTTTGAATTTAGAATAGAATAGAATAGAATAGAATAGAATAGAATAGAATAGAATAGAATAGAATAGAATAGAATAGAATAGAATAGAATAGAATAGAATAGAATAGAATAGAATAATTTCTGTTGAAAGGGACCTACAATGACCATCTAGTCCAACTGCCTGACCGAATCAGGGCTGACCAAAAGTTAAAACATGCTTTTAAGGGTATTGTCCAAATTACTCTTAAACACTGACAGTCTTGGTGCATCAACCACCTCTCTAGGAAGCCTGTTCCAGTGTTTGACCACCCTCTCAGTAAAGAAATGTTTCCTAATGTCCAGTTTAAACCTCTGGTTCAGCCTTGAACCATTTCTACTTGTCCTGTCACTGGATACCAGGGAGAAGAGCTCAGCATTTCCCTTTTCACTTTCCCTCCTCAGGAATCTGTAGAGAGCAATGAGGTCACCCCTCAACCTCATTTTTTCCAAATTAGACAAATAATGTCATCACTATAGCTAACTTTCTAAGAAGACAATTGTTCTGTAGTTACTTGACAATATACATTAAAAAAAATCAAAATTTAGGGTAGGATTAATCCCTCCTACATTTAACCATCTAAAAGTTTTGTGTCCTGGCTATGGTAAATGTTTAGGCTATCTCTGTAGTCAAAGGAGAAAAAAGGCGCCTTGAGAAAGAGAGTTGTATCCCAGGATAAACATTTTTCTGAAAGTGCCTCTCTCTCTCCAAGGGCTACAGAGGAACTCTAAACAACGCAAGAGAAACTTGAGGTGTGATTCAGTTGCCCATACACAGGCGAGTAGGAACCACATCTATATTTCCTATAGTGTCTAATACATCTACATCCAACACTGACACACAGATTTCTGAAGCATCAGCTAGAAGCTATGAAGGGTGTCCAACGGCATATGAAACAGCGCTAGATAACCTATTTATGAGTAATTGGATTATACCCTTCCAATCTTACTAGTAATGTCACCAAAATAACAAAGCTCCTGAATGGGACTTTTGAATTCAAATGGAGTCAAAGGAGGAAACAGAAATTGCTCTAGAAACAAAACATACTGCTTGAATAACTATCCTTAGTTTGCCTGGACCTTTCACCTCCTCTTCCCTCCTTTCCTCTTCATTCCTCTTTCCTGATTCACCTCTTGGTGTGTCATAAAAAGAATTAGTTTAAATTCACATGTATAGTTCAAGCAAACTGCTCAGAGGACCTGTTTCTTAGATCTGGTTAATTCAGACCACAGCACAGTGGTGCCTCTACTTTGATTTACAAAGTTCTGCAGGCAGTCTTACTTGGTAGACCAAGCTCAGTTTCATGAGTTAGATATCTACCCCATGTCTTCTGCACCTAAGCTTTGTTGTGATTCAGATTTGATGTGATTCAGTGTGTCAGAGACACCAGATTTTTCAAACATGATGTGCAGCTAAAGAAGCCCTTTTCACCCACTAAAAAGCATACTAAGTAAGGTATAATTAATATTTCTGTATCTTTATCCCAGACATAAGCTTATTAAAGTGGAATAATTAGCAAGATTATAGGAACATTTTGTAATACTGTAATGGTTTTGGTTGGGATAGAGTTAATTTTCTTCATAGTAGCTTGTAAGGGGCTATGTTTTGGACTTTTGACGAAAACAGTATTGATAACACAGGAATGTTTTAGATATTGCTGAGTACTGCTTGCACAGCATCAAGGCCTTTTCTGCTTCTCACACTGCTCTACCAATGAGTTAGCTGGAAGTGCACAAGAAGTTGGGAGGGGGCACAGCAGGGACAGCTGACCCCAACTGACCAAAGGGATATCCCATTCTCCTAGTTTTGACTGTGATAGAGTTGATTTTCTTCCTAGTAGCTGGCACAGTGCTGTGTTTGGGATTTAGTGGGAGAATAATGTTGATAACACACTGATGTTTTAGTTGTTGCTAAGTAGCATTTATCCTAAGTCTAGGACTTTTGAGTTTCCCATGTTCTGCCAGTGAGGAGGTGCACAAAAAGGTGGGAGGGAGCACGGCCAGGACAGTCGATCTGAACTAGCCTAAGGGATATTGCATACTATAAGACATCATTCTCAGTATATAAACTGGGAGGAGTTGGTTGCGGGGGGAGATCGCTGCTGGGGACTGGCTGGGCATCAGTCAGCAGCTGGTGAGCAATTGCACTGTGCATCACTAGTCTTGTATTGGGGTTTATTTCTCTCTTTTATTATCTATCTTATCTTCCTTTTAATTATAATTATTAATATTAATTGCATTATTATTTTTATTATTAATAATAATTATCAACAATACTATCATAAATATTTAATTTTATTTCAGTTATTAAATTGTTCTTATCTCAACCCATTAATTTTACTTTTTTTGTTTTTCTGATTCTCTTCCCAATCCCACCGGGGAGAGAGAAGTGAGCGAGAAGCTGCATGGTGCTTAATTGACAGCTGGGGTTAAACCATGACACCCATATCATATGGCATCATGCTCAGCAATAAAAGCTGGTAGGAAGAAGGAGGAAGCAGGGGATGTTCAGAGTGATGGCGTTTGTCTTCCCAAGTAACCGTTACACATGATGGAGTCCTGCTTTCCTGGAGATGGCTGAACACCTGTCTGCCAAAGGGAAGCAGTGAACAAATTACTTGTTTTGCTTTGCTTGCACGCGCAGCTTTTGCTTTACCTATTAAATTTTCGTTATCTCAACCCATGAGTTTTCTCACTGTTACCCTTCCATTTCTCTCCTCCATCCTGCTGTGTGGTGCTTAGCTGCCTACTGGGATTAAACCATGAAAAACACTTTTAACAGCATAACCAGTAACAATATACATTTTGTAACACAACTGAGCATCAATATTTAATTAACCTGCAACCACAAAGGGACAAATTTGGAATAGTTGCACAAATGGTGTACAGGTCAACATACAAGTAGCAATATCTGCAAGACAAAATAGAAAAAATAAAGAATAGGTAAGAAAGGTGTCTGTGGAAACCAGATTTATTCTGCAAATTAATCAGAAAAGATGTCTGGTGAAACCAGAACTATTTCTTGTCCTAAAAATAGGATGAACTGCATTTCAGCAGATGAAATCACACTTTTTCATCTGGAGAGTGGGGAAAGGAACATAAAACACAAAGGATGCGTAGGGAAAAATGGGGAAGAAAGAAGCTGCCCATGTCAAAGAGGTCTGAATTCATCTCAAATGTGTGACTAAGACCATCAAGAGCCATTATGGTATTATGCATATATGGCATGCATATATGACATTAGCTCTATGATATTGTACATTCCAAGCTAATGTAGGATAAGCTTATTAAGAACTAATAATTTGAATATGTAATGATAATGGCTGATAATGATCCAGACAGATAATATGTATTGTTAAGGAGTTGTCAGTTCAGTAAAGTTTCATTTTGAAATATGAGAACAGAATGATTTATCAGTCTTTTAAAGGCACCAATTCAGTCAACACAGAAACCTCTAAACCCCTGACTTCCATATATGTACATTCAGTGCAAAAGATGTGAAGGCAGCTAAACTATTCAGGCCACATATATCAAATACATACATAACTCTTCTTCATGAAAATGCCAGCTGACAGTACAGGAATGCCTTGACTTTGTTTTACAATAGCCCAGTTATGTGACAAAGGTTTTCATTATATGAAGAATTTCTATTAAAAATAATGTTGAAATAAGTATGCAGCAACTAGAGGGTGTTTCCATCACTAAGCTCATCTCTTGCTGAAACCAATTCACTATTCAACTGACTATTGTCTAAAAAGAGAGGTTTGGCATTCACAGAATTTCTATTACCAAGCTTCAAACAGAATTCCTTGCTGTTTCAACGGAACTTCTGCCTTCTAAACAGTTTTAACTACTAAATATTACCTCTTTGATATATTCTAAGAATACATATGACTAGAATTAGTAGTCTATACAAGACCGAGGTCTCACAGTAGTAGAAGAAAAACTAAATCATTTTTAGCCTTATGAATGTTTAATAGTGTAGCAGTTGCACCCACACTTATGGAAAGAGTGTTGAACAACAATATTTGCTAATTCTGGTGAGATATAAAAACATCTGATGACTTTCGTCTCTGGTGAGATGTAAAATATCTGCTAGTTCTGGCAAATATCTGCTGACTTGGGTAACCACAACATCTGCTAGTCTGGGTCACAATAGTGTTGCACAACTGGCTATTGTTAGACTCAGACCTTGGTCAAAGGCTAAGATCCTTGGCCAATGAGGACTGAATATCTGAATAGGGTATAAATGGGGTCCTGCTGGAGGGTAAATGGAGTCAGTCCTCCTTGAAGCAGTGGGTCTGCAGTTGGGGACTTTACCCTTGGGTCAGGATGATGCCTGAGGTAACTCTGCGAGGTTGAGAGCCTTCATCTTGATTGGTGATTGAAACATACTTTGGGTTAGTTCCTTTCTAGAACTTAAGTTTAAGTCAGTTGTGTAGTATTTCATTCCTCTTGACATCTGGAACCTGTAGTTTATTAGTTGCCAGAATATTAGATGCTTTTTAAGAATAAATTTCCTTTGAGTTTATAACCTACCTACGTTAATTTTGTGAGCATCCGCAACATTAAATTGGCATAGTAACTCAATGGAAGGTTTTCCTTACCCTTTGTACCTTTCCAGTAGACATAAACCATTGACCAAGTTTGGGGCTAGGATTGGAACCAGCCACACCTAGACTTCTCTCTGAGAAGGATATTAGAAAGTAAGGGGGTCAATTCTGAACCTTGTGACTTGACAGGAGGTTCTCCCTGACAGCTTTGTCTGACCCTGTCCTCTACACAATAAGTATCAAGTGAACCTTGCTGTGAAATCTTCTTAAACCACTGTCTCATTTACTATCAAACTTTGTTAAGTCACACTTTTACAAATTCACATTGAAATCACTTTTGTTAATATCTTTGACAGTGATTCTTTAAGTGATCTAAAGCACTCATCTGTGACAAATAGTCACAGCAGTACTCCTTTGGATAATGTATCCAAGAATGTAGAAGGTTCTAACAAACAAAAGAGGGTCAATAAAAACACACCTCGCTTCTGTAGGCATTGAAAGCATTGGTTTAGACAGCTACTCAGCTGGGCAGAAAAACAGAAAGGAAGGAGGAAACAATCATCATAAAAGAAGAAAAAAGACTCTTCATACATAACATTCAATTTTTCCATTGGACAATAGGGAATTATAGATTTAACATGCCTCATATGACAGCTATCCATTGGATGCTTCCCAGGTTTGGGTGACAGGGTGATGGTACCTTGCTCAAATCTTTTTCATCTTTCGGAAGTGACATTAGATTATCTCTTAAACCAGTTAGCCTAACTCATAGCTGGCAGCGTGGGACAAGACACCAAACAGGAAAGGAAAAGCAAGACATGACTCAACTAAGAAGGCAATGAGTTCACCAACCACTATGTAAAGTAATTATACATGGTATTGGACATACTGTCTCTATTGGCTATGGGGTATCCAATGGATGTTATTGGTTGTCAAGGAGTGAAAAAAAACCCCAAAAAACCAACCTCTCAAAACACTCTAGATTGTCAGGGACAAGACTAACTTCATGTTTAACATGAATGGACCAGATGTTCACAGGAGAAATTTCACAGTACATCTCTGTAATATTGTTGTAGAGGGCTGTTGTCAGGACTCCAAGTGTACTAACAGACCTTAACCACCCTGACCAGTCTCACCAAGCACACCCAACATCTATCCATAAGCCCAGGAGCTCCACTTAACTGCTGACCTGGGCTTTGCCTGAGCTGTTTTGGAGGGTCTCCATCAATATTTCCTGGATGGACCTTGGATCTATGTTCCAACCTTGTCACCCAGTCTTGTCTCTTATTGTTCCTGACTGGTCTCTTTGGACAGACCTCAGTCTTGATTGATCACTTTGACTTGTGTGGGATTGTCCATGGGTCACTGTGACCAACTGACCACCTGCTGTGTTCAGATCATTTGTAACTGAGCCCTGGTCAGAGGACACTGCTTGCACTGTGCCTCAGCTCTTAGTTTGTCCCCACTTGTGAAGCAAGCCTGTTCTTTCTTATCCCTACAGTCAGTGAAATCAGGAGCACTATAACTAGATGATAAAGTCAGAAAGAAATTTCTTGGAGATATAATTGTTACCAAATCCATTCTAACTTCAATATCATTAGTAACCACTGTGCCTGTATTGTCACTTCTTCTGTAAGTCTGAAAAAGTAGTTTATTTTGCAGCAAAATGCAGCAAGCAGTAGAGGAATAAACTCAAAGATCAGAATTTTGGGTTATCTGAAGAGATCCCATCAACTTTTTTGGCCAGACCGGAGTGAAAACTGGACAGAAGGAGTCTGCTGTCAAGCAAGTAGAGTCAGTGGGTCTGAATAAAGAAGGGTGAGGAATTAAGTCATTTAGTCAAAGTGGATGTAGATGTTGTACCTGTTTGCTTCTGCATGGGTACCAAAACTGGTCATTTTTTAATTTGCATGGATTTGCATACTAATGAAAACGTAAAGGAGGAATATAAAATTATATTTCAGGGCCTAACTGCTTTCTATTTTGAATTCTTTCAAGCAATTAATTTCAACCATTTAGAAGTAGGTTGCCAGATTTCTAGTCAAATTGGGAAATGCCTGATTTCTTGTGAGATACTAAAGCCTTGATTGTTTTGTGCATGCAGTCTGGCAATTCAGCACTGTGCTATCCAATCTAATGAACTGGGATAGGTTGCCATGAGGGCCAGACATCACTTGGGCTGATTTAAAGAAATATACCCACAGAAACCTTAAGGCTTTATAAAAAGGAGTCCTGCAGGCACCACAATAATTTATGTTTTTCAGCTGACAGAGTCTTAGAAATAACATGCAGAGACTTCATCCTCTCACAGTTGAGAAAGGAAAAGAAACATTGGGGTTTTTTTCATTCTTTCTCCATGGGCTGCTGGACAGCTAGAAAATTTATTGAGGAGCCTCCCAAAAGCCTCAGTTCCTGGAACTGAGTTCTCCAGAAAGCATCAACCTCTATATTCACCACATGTAAAAAAAAAAAAAAAAAAAAGAAATCTGCATTGTTCAAGGTGTGAAGTTATCCTTCATTCTTCTCAGCAGCTTAGATTAACTGCTGTCTCTAGGAAGATGAGAGGTTAGAGGGAGCAGCCAATTGGATGAGGATTACTCTGAATAGAAATCATATAATAGAATTATAGAATCATAGAATACCAGGTTGGAAAGGACCTCAGGGATCATCTGGGACAACCTTTCTGGCAAAATCACAGTCTAGACAAGTTGGCCCAGCACCCTGTCCAGCCAAATCGTAAAAGTGTCCAATCTTGGGGAATTCACCACCTCCCTAAGGTGATTAGTCCCGTGGCTGATTGTTCTCACTGTGAAAATTTTTCCTCTTGTGTCCAGTTGGAATGTCCCCAGAAGTAACTTGTACCCATGACGCCTCATCTTTTCTATGTGACTCCTTGTGAAAACAGAGTCTCCATCTTCTTTGTAGCCACCCTATAAATACTGGAACAGGGTGATAAGGTCTCCCTTAAGCCTTCTCTTCTCAAGGCTGAACAAACCCAGTTCTCTTGGATTTTCCTTATCTGGCAGGCTTCCCAGTCCCTTGATCATCTTTGTTGCCCTTCTTTGGACCCACTCCAGCCCAACCCTCTCCAGCCTGTCCACATCTTTTTTTGCACAGCAGAGACCAAAACTGAACACAGTATTCCAGGTGTGGCTTGACAAGCGCTGAGTAGATTGATATAATGACTTTTTTGTCTCTGTTGGTGATGTCCTTGTTGATGCATGAATAATTCATATGATGCAGAAATATTTCTCATGGACTTGTGAAGCAGACATGATACCTACAAAAAGTGTATCTGGATTCACGTTAGATGTTAAAGTGGCAGGGGTATTTGTCTGAAGAGTGGAAAGCAAGATGTAGTGCAGTAAATAAACTACAAAACTTAAATTTTGTTTTGTCCCACCTTGATTTCTGCTAGGAAAGTGTCCTGCTTTTCACTCAGAGAGAGAAAAATGATCCACCAAACTCTGTGATCTATCAACAAAAAAGTAGGCCATACTGTGAAATGCCTTTGCTAAAAATACCTGCCTGAAGTTTTTGTATGAGACATGAATTTTATTTCACTTTCTGCATGTGTTACTCAGCACAGCATCTTGCAAACAAGCCTACCTTTTCCTTCTCTTGTCCTCCTGAGCAATTAGCAATGCAGGGGGCTGTGATGGCAAGAATAATGGATGAGGAATGGCCTTATAACCCTATGTTATATGAAGCATGAATGTCATGGTTTAAATCTAGTTGGCAGCTAAGCACCACACATCCACTCACTCACTCCCCCCTCCAGGAAGATGGGGGAAGAGAATTGGAAGGGTAAAAGTGAGAAAACTCATGTACTGAGATAAGAACAATTTAAAAACTGAAATGTAACAATATCAATATAATTAATAATATATCATTATAAATATGCATTATATAATAACATATATTTAATATTTATATTACATGTTAATGTATATGTTATATATGGCATATAATTATATAGTTATATATAAATAATGATGATGATTATGATAATAATAATAATGTAATGAAATGGAAAAATGACAGAGAGAAATTAAAACCAAGAAAGACAAGTGATGCAAATGAAAATAATTGCTCACCACCAACTGACCAATGACTCGAGCAGTGGCCCCTCAGCCAACCTTCCCTCTAGTTTAGTGCTGAGCATGACGTCATATGGTATAGAATATCCCTTTGCTCAACTGGGGTCAGCTGTCCCAGCTGTGTCCTTTCCCAACTTTTTGTTCACCCCCAGCCTACTCGCTGGTGGGGTGGTGTGAGAAGCAGCAAAGACCTTGACTCTGTGTGAGCACTACTCAGTAATAATGAAAACTTCCCTGAATTATCAACACTGTCTCCAGCACAAATCCAAAACATAGCCCTATACCAGCTACTACGAAGAAAATTAACTCTATCCATACCAAAACCAGCACAATGAATAAAAATGAAGTATTTTTCACAGGTATTTTTCACATCATTCAAGTACAATGAAAATATTTCAGTTTTCCACTTCCAGTTATGCCAGTTATTTTAGGGGAGAGACATTCCTCAGTTCTTTTGAGGGAAAAAGCTGTAAAGGATTCTGTCTGTAAATTCAGCTTCTTTTTTTTCCAAAACTCCATGAATTTCTCACATCCTCCTTTCTTTGTCATTCTTTACCCTCTTGCTTCTCTATCTTTGTTCTTCTCCACATACACAATCTCCCTTTCTATCAAAAAAATTGAATGCCTATCTTTTGGGAGTCAAGTTCTATATTGGAAAAACTTACAGTATGTCTCTCATACAAGCATTCAATTAAGAATTAATAATGGATCTGCTATCTTAATTAAATATTAAATGGTTTTAAAATCTATTTATTTATTTATTTATTTCACTTAATAAAGATGCAGACATAAATCAAGTCTTTGTCTAATAGATCTGAAGCTGCAAAAGCTGTAAATTTTGCTACAGTAAATATGTTAGTTTTAAAAAATAAATTAATTTCTCAGTTAATGTTATATCCAGACTGATCTGAAATTAAACCACTAAGACCTTACTATAAGAATCTCATCAGCCCAAGTAAAATATAAAAATTATCTGAGACATCCAAAATATCTATAAAATATACATTTGTTAATGTCTTTGAATCACCTGTTGGAAAAATGCAGCTGAAGGCATTCAGCAGGATGAGGTGCGGTATTGACACTAAGCATCTGAAATTTTATACCTTTAAGAATACTGTTTTGCTGATTAAGGATACCAATTAAACTTGGACACCAGAGTGAAAAGAGTAGGCATATTTTACTGGGGATATCTAAATAATGTAACAGAGTAATACAGAAAACATACAGTAAGAAAAGGCAGAATAATGTACTTAAAGCAACAAATAGGTAAATACAGGGTAATGCATCAAATCATTACTACATGAGAGGGAGAATAGTGATTAAGAAAGGTACATCACCACTTGCATACGTTACCACCATCCAGATCCGCAGATGCTGGGGAGCCCCGGTTACAGCGAGGATTTGGAGAGCCTGTCCCGGCAAGTGGGAAATCCTACATGATGTGTCCACCCGTAGGTGAGGCATCCAAAGTCACTGTAAGAGGGTCCGGGATTATCTAGTATTGAATAAACAAGTCCACCTGACTATGGTGCAGTAAACATCTGGCTTCACTCTCCAATTAGATTCCCCCAGAGCCTGGCCAGGGCTCAAGGAGGAAGCCAAGGGAGTTTCCCTGCTTATCTAATTTTAACCACATTCTTTTCAGAACAAGATCACACATCTGGTCCCAAGGCCAGACAGCTGGTATCATGGCCTTGTGAACTTGCCTCTACACAAAGAAGAATAAAAGTATATTCAGGATAGACATGTTTTCATTACATTCATCATCAGTAATGAGTATATGATATCTAAGCTACATCTTACATTAGTGAGCATACATATTTCGCTAATGACTACACACTAAGTTAGCAGCTTGGCTCAGGGCCTGTTGTTCAGGCTTCAATGCTTCAACACTTTAACACCTTTTACATCAACATAGGTGGTTTGTTATAACCTAGTACAATACCTACTAGCACAGTGCTTATCAGTTATAAAATATACAGGATTCATCTATAGGTCAACTCTGGCTTGGGCCTGTTGTCCAAGACTTAGCACTTCAAATATGTAAAAATACCTGGTAATTTTCAAGTTATGTAGTTCACTTTGTAAATATTCCTTATAGGCTGACAGTTGTATTATCTACAAAAATTTAAATAACTGAAAATCTTGTACTTACTTTAAGGGCATATATATTTGAAATTCCTTCTGCTTTAAAAAACACATCCACCTCCTTATTTTAAATCCATTTCAGATATTAAATTTTAGTTCCCTCGTGTATACATTTTTATATTATCTTTAATCTCCATGGTCAGTGGGAACAGTGATCTCATCATAGAGACTGCTACATCTCTTAGTGTATGCATTCAAAATTAGTTGGTATTTAACACAGTTGACCTATATTTTGTGACTACAATTCAAAGTATATTTTGAACACCCAGACTGTACAAACAAGCACCACAAATAAGCTCACAGGAAAATATTTGTTCTGTTCTTGGAGCCAAGTTTAAGATAGTGGATAGTTAGTAAGGTATCTACTGAACAGTTAGAAAAAAATATACCTACTTGTTTACTGAGATTCATGAATACTGTGGAATATGATGGAAGCAAGTGCTTCTGGAGAGAAAAATGTAGGGTTTTTTTATAAAAAAATGTGTATATGCTAACAATGAAGAAAACATCAAGAGGAGACACTAATAATCATCAGTTTCCATCTGTAGCATGTATATATACATATGCACATATAATTATTTAAATCAGACTATTTAGCAGTCTATTCTTCAGGAAAAGATTATTTAGCAAGAAAACAGGAAATCTGTTTCTTGCCTTGGTTTGCACTGAGTGTACACCAGAGTTCCAGTACAACTGAATGACAAATGCTCAATTTTAGTAGTGATCACACTGGAAAAGATATAAACAGCTACTCATACTGCATAATAAGGTTTCAAGATTACATCACTTTCTAGGGAATATGACAAGTGATATAGTCATTAATTCAGAACAACACAACTAAATGCATTTAGAAGAATGACAAACAAGGAAATCTTTGTCACAGTAATTAGTATCACAAAGCAATGTTGCTACTCAAGCTGCAAATCAAACACATGGCTTTTCTTTCTGCTTGAACTTACATATAAACTGTATAAAAATATGGCACAAATAGCTTCTTAGAGTCATAGTGCAAAAGGCAGAAAAAGTCTTGTATTGCCATTGTAAGGCATTCAGTATGAAAAAATGGGTAGAAAGAGGCCACAGTACCCCTGGCAATCATAAAACATTTCCATTACCTGCTATACATGATCTAATCTGAGTAGTTATTGTAGGAATAGAATGATTCAAAGGAAAGCACACCTGTCATTATTCAAATATATATTTATATTAATCTTAACATTTGGGTTATACTAGAATCAAATCAAGGGTTGAAAACAGAAACTGGCATAGAATGTTAAAAGCTAAAAGCATCTTAAATCCCTACAGAAGCCATTTGGGAATGAATGTCTTTTCCTATTTAAAGAGTGTATGTTAGTCAGCATCATCTATATTTTAAGTTAGGGCTATAGCAGTATAAAGGAGACTTCCGCATGTTTTTTCAACAACCTGGATTTCCTTTTAAAGAATTACATTTCTTTGTGCTTTTTGTTTCCACATGTGACCCAAATAATTTAATATCTTGTTCTGGTAAGATTGTAGGAATTAATACATATTGGCAAATATGTAACTTAAACTTAACTGATGACATTTAAAATTATGCCAAGGAATAAATCATTTCACTTTTCCATCCCACTAGAGACTATGCTTTATACACACATTTTGTAGTATAAATCTTTCATCACATTGACATCAATAGAGAAAATGTAGCCCCAAATGAATGGTTAAATAGAAACTTTGAGTACGTTATGAGACTCTTTTATGTCTTCCAAGTTGCAAATGTCCTTACCCTGCATTTAGAAGTGTAAAGTGTCATCTTAACTTTCTTTAATCCTACAGAGATTTAGATATATTCCATTTTGTAATTTTTTTTTAAGTGACTCTGTTTAAAACACAGAGGATTTTTTTGAGTAGGGTTCAGTGACACCATTGAATATAAATATAATTTTTAAAATAAGCATATTTAAATAGTTTTATAATGTAGCTTTTGGCACATGGTGTCTTTCAATCCTTTCTACCTTAAGACAATTTGACAACCTCTATCTTATCTATATAAGTTTCCACTGAGCAAGCAAAATCCTCTGCTACGTGTCCATGAAAAACCTGGAAGATGTCTTTGTCTTCATTTAAATTTCAAATTACTGTCAGTGCCACTAATTGTAGATGAGAATGCATACACAGAATTTCAGGCTACAGGGGAACATGCGTGCTTTCAGAATTGTTCTCTATCATAATTATTCTGAAGTGAACAATTAAATCTAACAATCTGGAAAACCATTCTACAAGAACAGGTGGGTGAACTGTCTGATCAAAGTAAGAAATCACTGAATACACAGAAATAGTGGCTATTCAAGCCCATAAACTGATGCACAGATTTTGGAGAGGTAATTTTCAGTCTTGTTTTATTTGTTGTGCCTCAATATTCTCAAAATAGAGTCTTTAAAAAACAGAAGTCTTATCAAATGTGTTAATTTGGACCAGACATCATTTTGAAAGCCCTTAGCAGTTTTGAAGGTAGAGGAAAAAAGAGGACAAAAATAAATGCAATTCAAAATGGATACTGAGGAAATATGTTTAAAACATTAGAAACTCGACAAAAACCAGGATGCAGTATTTTAAAGTCTGAGAATTATCAGTTCATTTCATTGCAAGAGTATAACAAGAAGATGATGTTCAGTGATAATGGTCCTGACAGATTTCCTGCTGTACTACCTTGCAGCATCAGGGATGTTTGCAGTGTCACATCTTAAGACACTGCCAAAGTAGTGCTGTTGTTGCTGTTGTTTTAATTAAATCACTAATCTAACAGAGGAGCATATTAATTTACATCTACCCCCCTGAGTCAGGCTCCAGTATGGGATAAGCACATCAAGTTGATTATCACGTAACAAGACAACTTCTGGCAATGTGAAGAAGAAGCAATAACAGTGTCAGTATGCAGCTGTGGAGTGAGTTTTCTTGCAAGGTCTCTCTAAGTTCAGGCCCATTAACAGTAAAACACTGCCTTCTTCCTGTCCTTCCTGTGGGTGACAAGCTTGGAAATGCATTCAGAAGACAAGCTGCAGAGACTGCCAACACATAAAATATGGAAAGCCCATGTCATGAGACAGACATTTTATAGGTTAGGCCAGCAGGTTCATAGGTGTCCTGGTTTAGCCAGGATAGGGTTAAGTTTCCCCAGCAGTGGGGGGGAAGCTCTAGCCGGGTTATTCAGATATCATGCTGACGTCACATCCTGCCGCAAGTGCGGGAAGAATCTGATCGTGTGAGTTGGCTCAGCCGGTTCTCTCACTGCTGTATTGGTGTATATATATATATATATATATATATATATATATATATATTTTGCTCTGTTCATTGCTATCACTATTACTGTTATTGTTATTGTTGTTGTTTGTTGTGTTGCTATTGCACTGTTGTATTAAACCTTTCCTTATCTCAGTCTCGGGGCTTTGTATTTTACTCCCTTTGTGGGGGAGGGGCAGCGGCCGCATGGTCTCAGACCCCGGCAGGGATTAAACCACCACAATAGGTTTACAAACAGGCAACTCTTACAGACCCACCTGATCCACAAATAACTGAAAAATAATTGAAAGAGGGTGGTAATTGACAAGAGTAGTGCTTGGAGAAAAGAAATCTGAAAATAAAGCTGGCTGAAAATATTTTTCCAGATAACATTTTCCTTGGAAAATGCAATTTATTAAAATATAAAAGCATATAAAATACATTAAAGTATAAAAGCAAGTATATGGATTTTTTCTTTTTCCATGGAAAAAGTGTCAAATATATTGTTATCACTTCTGTGTGCTGATTTAATGTTAAATAAATTTGCTTCAGTGAGATAGACACTTTATTTTAAGTCTATTTAGTTTAAATATATATCTCAGATTATATTAGACATTATATAATATTGTGGATATATAAGATATCTATATTAACTATAGTGTTTCAGAGTTATCGAAGCAATGCTTTTTTACAAGATAAAAAAGACTATTAGAATGAGATGATTCAACTTTGTCAAAAGTGTAGAGTCAAATATCATCAAATAAATATTCTGGAATTTCTGGTTTATGGGTTTGAAATTCTAGTTTGTCATTCTAGTTGTGAGAAAAAGAACAAACCACAAATACCAAAGCATCAGAATTTACAGTGAAATGATAATTTCATTTTTTTAAAAAAAAAAGCTTTAAAAGACAAATAGGGAACAAAGCAAGGGAAGAGATTTCACTTTTGCATGCTTAGAGCAGCAGTGCCTCCTGTATTGGGACATACTGAACTGCCTTTATTATCCTGGAGAAAACTTTTAGAATAAAATGAAAGGTCACTGGGATTTATGACAGGCAGGCAGAACAATGCTGTTGGGGGCACTTGATTCAGATATATGGGGACTTTCTTCATAAATTTTTGAGACTCCATCTGTATAAAGATTTTTAAAATTTGAATCTATTTGGTGGAACCTCTCTTATATCTCACTCTCTAGTCACCTTGCTGTCAAACTTAACAATGTTTATTTCAGGATCTCTAAAACAGATTTTTTAAAAAGATATGAGTTAAAAAGCCATATTTTTCTAAGTGATGTTTTTATCCTCAGAATGTAATTAAGAGTTATACCTCTCAAGAATTTATTGGTGTAGCTTTTGAATAGAAGGTTTCATGACCAATTACAAGCAAACATTATTCAGTTTACACTTGGGAATCAATTAAGTGTAAGTTTTTGGAGAAAAAGGTAGAACAGCTTTTCAGAAAGACTAGGTAAGCCACGTGCCATTTGACCCAGGATATATAGTCTGCCATACTTAAGACCGTTAATTCAGACATAGGCTGTCTATTTCCATCTTCATTGTGACATGCAAGAACCTCTTTCTAAATTTAAAATTTGGGAAAATCAGCTCATAACTATTACAGTGGAAATTAATGAATACTTACCTTATCTGTAAATAAATATTAAAGGAAAATAACTAACATTGGGTTTATGTTTCAGTCAGTAAGATAACAGAAAAATAAGAAACTAAATTCTTGTTCTATAACAAAAAGAATCCTCATTATCTTTGTAGCAGGAAGTAGACCTCCAGAACTTTCTAGCCAAGGCATATATCTAGGCATACATTGTCTTTCCTCTTCCTGGAGTACTTACGCTGATGAAGGCATAATGGTCAGACATGCATTGTCTGTCCTCTTTCTGGAGTACTTAGGTTGATGAAGACCTAAAATTTAGGCCTTCCTGAGAAATATTTTAAACACTGCAGTTTCATGAAAAAAATATGGCCATTCATGTTTCAAGCTTAACTGAATGCTGACTGTATATGAGTTTAGGCCAAGAGGGTCCCAATATACAGAACAATTTTTCAGTATTCCAAGATACAAGTATCATGGTAGTAAATCTTCTAGACACATGCACTGGAAAAGTTTATGGTATCTATAAGAGTTTTGCAGAAGGAGTAAAAACAAGGCTTCCTATAACTGGGGCAATCTTCAATAACTGAATTGTTTAGCCAGATTTATGTTTGAGCTTATCAGTAGTTATTACTGGGGAGTGTCTCTTTAGTTACACTCTACAAAGACAGAACGTCTCTTTTTCAGTATATCAGATATACTGAAAACCAAACTGTTAGAGCTTTGGGGAAATCAGGCACAAAAGCTTTGATAGTGTCAGGTGACAACAGATGAAATCAAACCATGTTTAGATGCCACTTCTTCTGAGGATTTAGCTAGTGAAGAGGACTTAAGTAGATATGTCCAAGTCTGTATCTCATGATGGGATGCAATGCATTCATCTTTAAGCTAACACTGACTCAGGCTGTCATTTCCACAAGATACAGTGCCACATCACCCATCAGTTATAGCTTAGGTATGGAAGCAGTATGGGTGGATCTTCAGCATCCATACGATGTTGGAAAGCAATTCTTACCAGCTAGAATATTAATGCAACTATTTTATTTGCTGAAGCAGTCTTTGCCAGGGGCAGCTTGGGTTACTTTTCACAACACTTCTCTGTAGACACATTCTACATCATTTAGATGTCCTGAAAATGGTACCTTTAGCCTTGTAGCTTTGTGTAGGAGTGAATAATTTATGTGTGAGCGGTTTATGTTTGAATGTTTCAGTGAGAACACTTCTGTGTTACAAAATAAGGTTCACTAATTCAATTATAGAGCCCTGCAAACAGTAGGACTGGCTTCTCTATTCACAGTTAGACTGCCAAGATGCCTGCAGATAGGTAGGTATGTCTATCAGTGATCACAGCACTCACTGTGCAGAAATGTGCTTCAGAATAAACTTCAGATTTTGAAAGTCAACAAAGCTTAAGAGCACGACACAGACTGCATGCTCTAGGCAACTATCTTTGGCATTGCAACACCTAAAAATCAAGCACCTAGCTCTTTCTGGGCAATACAGACCACCTTCTTTATTTACTCGGCCCATCTAGTCAATGGCAACACATTAGGTTCCTCTAAGAAACAAATTCAAATAGCTGAGTTGCCTGGATTTTCAATTGATGGTACACAGAGCCTGAACTCTTTGATAGGAGAGCTCAAGCAGGAAGCTTGCCTGCTCAGGGGGATATGGTGAGTCCCAGAGCACAGTCTTGGAGCTAAAGAACATGAACCAGTCTGCACAGACTCTCCTTCAGATTGCTTCATCCTTGACTAAGATCAGGCAACAGATTCACAGTAATAAGGTGTACAAACTGCTTGAGACAGTGGTCCTTTTCTGTGCAAAAACCTAATTGACTGCACAAAAACACAGAAGAAAAGAAAGTCAAGTTCCTCAGCATCAAACCCCATCTCCCATTTGCAAGCATTTCAGCATTATTGTACAAGCAGCAAGCGTGTCACAGAAGGTGGACGATGGGGTGCATACTTCTCCATATTATTCTTCTTCCTCCCACCTCTTGAAGCTGATATTGTGTAATGAGGAATGCAAGTGCCATGGGGCTAGGAAAGTGGTAAGCAAAAGTGAAGAGAAGGCTAAAGACTGGTGGTCAGCAGTCTGAAGACTACATTCTGCTGAGCAAAAGCAGAACTTAGTTCTGCTCACAACACTGCTTATGCATTTTGCATCAGAGTGATTGGACAAAAAGCAGAAATGATCTGAAGGAGGAGAAAGTGGTTTTGAATGGAGGTGGACATGGTCACTGTACTTTATACATAAATCAATGCTGTCTGTGTTTATTAGACATACTCAAAGAACCCTTGACAGTTGAGGTCCCTCTGGGATTCAGGCTGAGTTTCAACACCTCCCTTTCATGGATCTGAAGCACACAAAAGCTCTGTCATCCACAGTGTAAGTGATTGCAGGGCAAAGCTGTGAAAGGAACATGCTTTAGGAATCATTTTTGAAACCCCATCTTTTCCATTGCACCTAAGTTCACCTCAGGTATCTAGCAGGTGGTCTGAGGGCTGTTAAATCTTATAATTGCTTTGTTAAAGTGATACTCCATGCTTTTCCATAAAATTAAGTCTAAACACGCTATGAAGGAAAAAATAAAATCACTTTGTGCACATTTCCTGCAGATATCTGCATGCTGGGCACAGACTGTGCATTGGTATCAAGAGAAAGTTTGTGCTTCATTCATTCTTTCTTTGTAAGAGCAAAGTTACAGAGTTGCTTTGTGCTCAGGAGCTCAGGGATTAACGTCTGGATGGCTGGAGTACGGATGCTGCCTGTGGACCCTTTGTAGCAGACTGCAGCTACATTAGGGCTGGACACATTTTTTGCTGAATGATGTGGCAGTTTGTACAAGGGTGGCAGTCCAGAGAGGGCTGGTATCCTGCTCCATCCACCTGCAAAAGCTCTCTGAGAACAGCGTATGCTGAAGTAAAAGCTGGTATACTGCACCAAGAGCAGTCACATTTTTATGTGGCAACTCTTCCATCCTTCATTGAGACAAAGTATCATCTTGCTTCCTTCATGTTTGTATGAATTCTCTCAGTCTATGAGGGCAAATGTTAGATATATAATTGTGTTACAGGTTGCAGATCATTCTTGGCAGAGGGCTCTTTGGTTAACTTCATACTTTCTTCTTCTTGCTGTGAGAAACCTGACTAGACCCACTATTAGCACATCAGTAAGTAGGCAGGTTTAAGCTTTTCCCCTCACAGCTAATAAACTTTTTTATGCTGCAACCTTTACTATGTAGCAGAACTTCAATATTGCCTCATAGGAAGTGGAAAAAAAAAATAGTCTGACATTTGTCACCATGAGTGTCAGCAGCCATCAGCTCCCTCTTGACCTCAAATAGAATAAGCTGGTGTATGGGCACACTGTCCCCTTGCAAAGGGTTTCCTGACCTATGTTACAAATCCCAGTACTTTACAGAGACTTTATAGACACTGCTTCACTCTGATTAAGTCTGCATTTTATAATGTATATGCACCCAGGCACAAATAGACCTATGCAGTTACAGATGAGGAGATATTGTCCAGACCCAGCACCCACCTACACAGCAGAGATTAAACCTCTATTTAAAGGCTGTTTACTTATCTATTAAGAAGGACATCTTCCTTCAGTAGTGATAATGGAAATGAATTGGAATCCCTGTCTTCAGATTTACTGTATTTCTGGATATTTACTGGTATTTCTGGAATGACATATTACGTATGTGAGAAAGGCAAAGTTCCATAGTATTTTGTAGTCTGTGTAGTTTTTATTTTCTAATACAGCTAGCAGAGGCAAGTTTTTACTTTCTAGGTCAAGACGGCCAGGTTAGGGTCTTTTATATAAGTACCACTACCACAAACAGTTTAGTCTGGAAAAGCTTAAAGTGTGGATGTAACAGATCACAGAGATCCAGCGAGTGCCAAAGCAAGCTGATAAATCTAGCAAGCATCATGGCACCAGATTGGGTCGTGAAGCAGCAGGTGTCTATGTGCACAATGTTGCATCAAACTAACCCCCCATCTTTCTGAAAGTCCTTTGCCATGAAAGCTAAACTAGCTCACAAAGATATTGAAATTCATTATAGTTAACCTGCTATTTCCATAACTCATAACAAATACTGAAATGTGGTCTGTAGAGAAAGAGCAACAAGAAAGATATTCTCCCAAGTGAAAGACTGGCCTTGTTATACCGTTACTGAGTAGTGGAAACTTTCTTTATCAACCCTGTAGGCAAATCCAAAAATAGTCTGCATGTAAATTAAGGGAGAAATTAAGTACACAAGGTCTTATTACATTACCTTCCACCTTTTTGGAGCAATGTGCACATCTTCAAAGTGTGATCTATCAAGAAGACAGGCTGTTATACCCTCATTTCTCTGTTCTACTAGTCTGTAGAGGGAGGAAACATTATATGTGGCAAAGGAAAGACCAGAATCAGCCCCAAAATGTTCAATATGGGTTTGTCTCTTTTGTTTTTGAATCATTTTATAACCAAATAATCTATATGACTTACAGCAACAAGAAGCTCTTCACAGCATTTCAGCTTTTCAAAGTTCAGATAAAAAGGATATGTTTTTTAATGTGTCTAAACTTAACTCTCCTTCCCTTTTTAGTATGCAGTAGGCATGTTGGGTTTGTCTGTGCTGGGTTTTTGGTAGCGGGAAGGGGCTAGAGAGGTGTCTCCTCTAAGAAGCTTCTCGAAGCTCCTCCAGCTCCAAGACATCTGGCCAAGGCTGAGACAGTTAGCGATAGTGGCTGTGCCTCTGTGATAACACATTTAAGAAGGGGAACTGAAGATGAGGAGGACTGAGGGAAATATCTATTCAAACACTGAAGTCAGTTGGAGAAAGAAGGAGGAAAGGGAGGTGTGATGGAGCAGAGACTCCCGTTCAGCCTGAGGTGAGAGGACAGGCTGTCCCCCTGCAGCCCATGGAGGTCACCAGTGAGGCAGATGCCCAGCTGTAGCTTATGGAGGATCCCACACCAGAGAAGGTGGATGTGTCTGAAGAAGTCTGTGACTCTGAGGGAAGCCCGCACTGAAGTAGTCTGCTGCTGGGAGGACTGCAGCCCACAGAAAGGACCCACAATGGAGCAGTTTGTGAAGAGCTGTAGCCCATGGGGAGGACTGACATGAGAGAAGTTCGTGGAACACTGTGTCTCATGTGACAGATCCCATTTTGGAGCAGGGGAAGAATGTGAGGAGTCCTCCCCCTGAGAAGTAAGAAGTGGCAGAAACAACATGTGGTTGATTGACTGCAACCCCCATCCCCTGCACTGCTGCAGGAGGAGGAGGCTGAGAAATCAGAAGCAACCTCAGGGGTTGGTGTTGGGACCAGTGTTGTTTAATATGTCTGTTGGCAACATGGACAGTAGGATTGAGTACACCTTCAGCAAGTTTGCTGACGACACCAAGCTGTGTGGTGTGGTAGACACACTGGAGGGAAGGGATGCTATTCAGAGGGATCTTGACAGGCTTGAGAGTTGGGCCTGTGCAAGCGTCGTGAAATTCAACAAAGCCAAGTGCAAGGTTCTGCACATGGGTCAAGGCAATCCCAAGTAAAAATACCGTTTAGGTGATCAGCGGATTGAGATCAGCCCTGTGGAGAAGGACTTGGGGGTGTTGGTTGATGAGAAGCTCAATATGACCCAGCAATGTGCACTTGCAGCCCAGAAAGCCAACCATATCCTGGTCTGCATCAAGAGAGGTGTGACCAGTAGGCTAAGCGAGGTGATTCTCCCCCTCTACTCTGCTCTTGTGGGACCCCACCTGGATTATTCTGTTCAGCTCTGGGTTTCCTAACACAAGAAAGACAGAGACCTGCTCAATTGAGTCCAGAGGAGGACCATGAAGTTGATCAGAGGGCTGGAGCACCTTTCCTATGAAGACAACCTGAGAGCTGGGGTTGTTCAGCCTAGAAAAGAGAAGGCTCTGGGAAGATCTTATAAGGCCTTCCAGTACTTAAAGGGGGGCTACAAGAAAACTGGAGAGGGACTTTTTATCAGGGAATGTAGTGATAGGATGAGAAGTAACAGTTTTAAATGGAAAGATGGTAGATTTAGATTAGATGTAAGGAAGAAGTTATTTACTGTGAGGGTGGTGAGGCACTGGAACAGGTTGTCCCAGTGAAGCTGTGGATGTCCCTTCCCTGGAAGCGTTCAAGTCCAGGTTGGATGAGGCTTTGAGCAACCTGGTCTAGTGGTAGGTGTCCCTGCCCGTGTTGAGGGGGTTGGAACTAGATGATCTTTAAGGTCCCTTCCCATCCAAATCTTTCTATGATTCTAAGTCCCCAAACACCACTTCAGTAAAGAAGCATGAGTACAAACACAACATGACTTTTAAGACAGATGCCCAGCATCTAAGAGAACTTAATCTTGCCTGGATCTCCCTTAAAGCTGAATTTCATTGCCCTGTTTCACAGAAGCTTACAACACATAAAGGAAGAGATTGGTGCCATCTGTCTGACATACGTTAAGCAGAAAAGTCTTTTCTTGTGATATACAAAAAACTTTTTTTCAGAAGTTAACATTAGATCTTGAAAAATTTCTGGAGTATATGATGTGTCTTTGAAAACATATTTTTAAAATCTCTCTGTAACAGGGGATTTTTAAGAATTTTATTCAACACAGGGAAGAAATTAGTAGAATGGCGGGGGGAAACCTCCAAGGCCATTGAAAGAAAACAAACAAGATAAATCCAGAATTATTTTTTTCTCATCATCTATTCCTTAAGAAAATTCCCTTTGCCAAAATACTGATTTAGTAAAAAAATATGGGTTAAGCTGATTCCAGCAACTAGTTAAGAGATTTATTTTTTTTTTTTAGGAAAGTAAGGGTTTGATTAGAGACCAAATAGATTTGTATCTTCTATGAAGAGGTTTTTTGGTTTTGTTTTGTTTTTTTCTGTGTCAGGTTTTTTATTCTTCATAGTGGTAACTGATGATGGATGTTCAGGAAAAAAAACACAAGTAATTTTTTTCTCTTTTTTGCTAACAATTAGCAGTTTTAGCACTTTTTTTTTTCTATTTAAAATATCCATAAATAATGATGATATAGTTATGGAAAAATTGGGAAGGAATAAGTTAGTACTAAAGACACTCAGTAGGACCCAGTTGGTTAAATTTCACTAAAAATTTCACAGAACCCCCTGGGTAAAGTTAAATACAAGTTAGAGACCCTAGTTTCTGGACACATACTGAAGTGGTTATATTGAAGAAAGTACCAGAGAGAGCCAGGTCAATTTCACTTTTGCAAGTCTTCAGAAATGCCTGGCTTTTTCCAGATAGTTTGAGGAATCTTCCACAAAGTTAGGTTGCATTTTCATCCCTCTGATGAAGGTACCTGAATTTCGTTATGGCTCCTAAAATAAACTAATTGGTGTTTTGAAATAGATTTTACATATAGACTCAGTTCATATAGTTATGTGTTATCTCTCCTCGTCACATCAGATAAACATGAATACCTTTTGTGGACTTTAATATAACACAACCTGATCTCTTTGAGTAAGTGTATTTGACCACAAATATATTTCATCCAGTTATTTCTGTTTCAAGTCCCATATGCCATGATTGAGTTGTAACATATTACTTATAAAAGTATTAAGACTTGACTACTTCATGTAATGTAGATTCTTCTACTATAGAGAATTAAGAGATTTTTGTTTCAAACAATTTTAAAACAAATGACTGGAACACTTTAACCTGACCTCACTTTCTTGTTGGGACAGTTTGCAGAACCTTAGCTTGTGCTACAAAAGTAATAGATAATTTGTAGAGTATCTATTATTACTATTTTATAAGAGGTTTAAAAAGCATAAATCTATTTATAAAGCATAGATCTCTATTAGCACAACTGAACAAGGTACTGAGCAATCTGGATCATAACCAGAAATGCACTTAGGCACATTTAATTTCAGTCTCTATAGTGGCTTTCCTGGCTGGAGCTCCAACTGTTCAGCACCTTGCTTGATTCATTTTTAAAAGAATTCACCAGCCAAATTCTTTCTGTTGCAACAAGTCATAGCATGACAAATAGTCAATAAAGATGAGAATAGTAAGAAGGATTATAGTCATAATGTGGTTGCACATTTTAGTTTACATGTTGTTCTAATGTTTTAAAAGTGTATATTCACTACCTTATGCTGTCATACCAAAACAGTAATATTTTTTTTGTCAGAGATTCATATTTTAAGTTCAAATTTAAAATGTAGGGTTCAGATCTGGTCTTACAGTAGAACAAGGGCTTTGTGGACCAATGCAGAGATTTTTATGAGAGTAAGGAATATGCAAATGTAGCTAGAGATATCATGAACAAGCAGATGGAGGGGGAAAAAAAAAAAAAATCAACATTTAAGCCAGAACAAAAAATTCTAAGAGCAAAACAACTGCTTTCAAAATAATGGCAATTCCCTGTCCTTCTCCTGCCTCCCTATCTCCTCAACCTCAAAGACAGGTCATTTTCTGGGTGCCCAAACAGTGACTCCTTTTTTAGGTGATAATAAGCAGAAGTAGCAGGGACATTGCCTGAGTCTGATTATGAAGCGTCTTAAACAAGCCATTGACCCTTATGTATTTTATTGTTTAGATAGGTTTCACATATGTCCATGGGAACAACTTTTCCCCTGGATTTATTTTAGGAAAGTATAAACAGGAAACTTGGGTAAGTTGGACAGTGTCTTAATTTAGTTTAAGTTGCTCTAATTTTCAGGTGAAACTATCCTGTAAAGATAAAGGGTTCTGTAAACTGTGAGTTAAAGCAGAACTTAGAATGTATACATTAAAAAAAAAAAAAAAAAGGGGGACATGGCTGCGTTTATAGGCTACAAATATCTCAGCAAATCATTGTAAGTACTCCTTTAGTTAATGAAAGAACTAGGTAACTTGCCTAATAGCATACAATTCTTGTCACCTTAAGATAAATATCTAAAATAGATCAGTTGACTTGCACATTAGAAGTCCCTATTTCTCTTCATTTACAGAAAGGAGAGTCCAGGATAATTAATTCTGAAGTACAAAACTAGAGCTCAATTGTGTTGTATAAGTATGCTTATCTAGTCCCATTAAAATGTGGAAGGATATCCAAGATATCTTCACAGTGTTGACAGACATGGCACAGCACCTGGAAGAAACCCAATGTAAGAGAAAAATTCAGTCCTTAAATTTAAGTGTCAAAATGTAAACCTGCACCTGTGAACTATTTTTCTAAACTCTCTTTTAATCAATGGTGTCAGCTGACTAAAAGTTGATCAGATAGATCTTAAGTGTCACAAATGTACTAGCAATTACTACAACTTATTTTTAGGGTGAACTGAATGTATGTGTCAGGTATAGAAGTGACCCTTGGTTGGGAATGCTTTTCCTGGACTAGATTAAGGGTCAGGTGACTCCATTTGGAATTGACTGCACACCACACTTGTGTTTTGTAACTTCACTTGCTTTTCCTTCTGATTTTGCAAATCTATCATCAGCTACACCCATGTAAGTCAAGACATAACTTCTTTACAGAAGTGGGTGTATACTAGCATAACTGACAGGAAAATAGAATCACAGAATCACAGAATCATAGAATGGTTTGGGCTAGAAGGGACCTTAAAAATCATCTAGTTCCAACTCCCCTGAATGGGCAGGGGCACCTTCCACTAGATCAGGTTGCTCAAAGTCTCATCCAACCTGATCTTGAGCACTTCCAGGGAGGGAACATGCACAACTTTTCTGGGCAAGTTCTTCCAGTGTCTCAGCACCCCCACATTATGATATCTCATCTAAATCTACGCTCTTTCTATTTAAAACTGTTACCCCTTGTCCTATCACTACATTCCCTGATAAAAAGTCCCTCCTCGTCTTTCCTGTGGGCCCCCTTGAAGTACTGGAAAGCCTCTATAAGGTCTTCCCAGAGCCTTCTCTTCTCCAGGTTGAACTACCCCAACTCTCTCAACCTGTCCTCATAGGGGAGGTCCTCCAGCCCCCTGATCATCTTTGTGGCCTGCCTCTGGACCTCCTTGAGCAGGTCTATGTCCTTCTTATACTGGGAGCCTCATAGTTGGACACAGTACTCCAGGTGGGGTCTCACAAGAGGAGAGTAGAGGGGGAGAATCACCTCCCTTGACCTGCTGGCCACACTCCTCTTCATGCAGCCCGGGGTATGTTTGGCTTTCTGGGCTGTGGGCACACACTGCTGGCTCATAGCCAGTTTTCCATCCACGACTACTCCCCCAGATCCTTCTCTACAGGGCTGCTCTCAATCCACTCATCACCCAAACTGTATTTTTACTTGGGATTGCCTTGACCCATGTGCAGAACCTTGCACTTGGCTTTGTTGAATTTCATGACGCTTGCACAGGCCCAACTCTCAAGCCTGTCAAGGTCCCTCTGGATGGCATCCCTTCCCTCCAGTGTGTCGACCGCACCACACAGCTTGGTGTCGTCAGCAAACTTGCTGAAGGTGTACTCAATCCCACTGTCCATGTTGCCAACAAATATGTTAAACAACACTGATCCCAACACTAACCCCTGAGGAATGCCACTCATCACTGGTCTCTACTTGGACATTGAGTGGTTGACCGCAGCTCTTTGAATGCGACCATCCAGCCAATTCCTTATCCACCGAGTGGTACATTCATCAAATCCATGTCTCTCCAATTTAGAGACAAGGTTGTCACGTAGAACAGCTTCAAAATCTTTGCAGAAGTCCAGGTAGATGACGTCAGTTGCTCTTTATCCACCAGAGTGATGAGCTTTCTGAAACTAATTTAGGTTCTATGGATAACTGGAAGTACTGATTTTCAGAACATTTAATGGCCAGCTTCAATTTTTCAGAAATGTAAATAATTTTGTTTGCCTATACTGTAAATTATTTGCACACAAACACACTAGAAATCACTAACAGGAGTTGTCATTACATCTGCACATGCTTCTGCTTACTTGGAGGTAATATCTGCATGCTTGAATTCAGTGGATTGATCAGATGCCTTCTTTTCCTTTAGTTTCCAAAAGGAGTTTAAGAAGTTACTTAGAATCACAGAATCATCTAGGTTGGAAAAGACCTTGAAGATCATCTAGTCCAACTATTAATCTAACACTGACCGTTCCCAACTACACCATATCCTTAAGCGCTATGTCTACCCAACTCTTAAACAACTGCAGGGATGGGGACTCCACCACTGCCCTGGACAGCCCGTTCCAGTGCCTAAGAACCCGTTCTGCAAAGAAATACTTCCTAATACCCAGTCTAAATCTTCCCTGGCACAACTTGAGGCTATTCCCTCTTGTCCTATCACTTGTTACTTGGTTATCTGCAACCTCCTTTCAGGTACTTGTAGAGGACAATGAAGTCTCCCCTCAGCCTCCTCTTCTCCAGACTAAACAACCCCAGTTCCCTCAGCCGCTCCTCGTACGACATGTGCTCCAGACCCTTCACCAGCTTTGTTGCCCTTCTCTGGACACGCTCGAGTAATTCAATGTCCTTTTTGTAGTGAGGGGCCCAAAACTGAACACAGTAATCGAGGTGCAGCCTCACCAGTACCGAGTATAGGGGCAAGATCACTTCCCTGTCCCTGCTGGCCACATTATTTCTGATACAAGCCAGGATGCCATTGGCCTTCTTGGCCACCTGGGCACACTGCTGGCTCATGTTCAGCCAGCTGTCAATCAACACCCCCAGGTCCCTCTCTGACTGGCAGCTCTCCAGCCACTGCTCCCCAAGCCTGTACCGCTGCTGGGGGTTGTTGTGGCCGAAGTGCAGCACCCGGCATTTGGCCTTATTGAAGCTCATCCAGTTGGCCTTAGCCCATTGCTCCAGCCTGTCCAGATCTCTCTGCAGAGCCTCCCTACCCTCGAGCAGATCAACACTCCCACCCAACTTGGTGTCATCTGCAAACTTACTGAGGGTGCACTCGATCCCCTCGTCTAGATCATCAATAAAGATGTTAAACAGGAGTGGCCCCGAAACTGAGCCCTGGGGGACACCACTCGTGACCAGCCACCAACTGGATTTAACTCCATTCACCACCACTCTTTGGGCCCGGCCATCCAGCCAGTTTTTTACCCAGTGAAGCATATGCCTATCCAAGCCACGAGCATTCAGTTTCGCCAGGAGAATGCTGTGGGAAATGGTGTCAAAGGCCTTACTAAAGTCAAGGTAAACAGCATCCACAGCCTTCCCCTCATCCAATAAGCAGGTCGTCCTGTCGTAGAAGGAGATCAGGTTTATCAAGCAGGACCTGCCTTTCATAAACCCATGGTGACTGGGCCTGATCATCTGGTTGTCCCGCATGTGTTGTAAGATGGTACTCTGGATGAGCTGCTCCATCAGCTTTCTGGGCACCGACGTCAAGCTGACAGGCCTGTAATTTCCGGGATCATCCTTCCAACCCTTCTTATAGATAGGCGTCACACTGGCCAATTTCCAATCTGTCGGGACCTCCCCAGTCAGCCAGGACTGCTGGTAAATGATGGAAAGTGGCTTGGTGAGAAGCCCAGCCAGTTCCTTCAGCACCCTCGGGTGTATCCTAACAGGTCCCATAGACTTGTGTATGTCTATGTGATACAGTAGGTCACTATCTCCTCCTGGAATGCGGGGGGGTCCTTCTCCCAGTCTCTGTCTTCTGGCTGAGGAGGCTGGATTCCCTCAATACAATTAGTCTTGTTATTAAAGACTGAGGCAAAGAAGGCATTAAGGACCTCAGCCTTCTCCTCATCACTTGTTACCATGTTTCCTCCTGCGTCTAGCAGAGGATGGAGACTCTCCCTGGTCTTTCTTTTGTTACTGACATAGAAACATTTCTTTTTATCCTTGATTGTTGAAGCCAGATTAATTTCTAGCTGGGCTTTAGACCTCCTGATTTCTGCCCTGCATAGCCTCGCAGCCTCTTTGTAACCATTGTGAGTGGCTACCCCTTCTTCCAAAGGCCATAAACTCTCCTTTTCACCCTGAGTTCCAGCCAAATCTCCCTGTTCAGCCAGGTTGGTCTTCTCTGTCTTCGGCTTCTGTTACATCACCTGGGGACAGCCTGCTCCTGTGCCATTAAGACTTACTTCTTAAGGAGTGTCCAGTCTTCCTGGACCCCTATACCCTTCAGGACTGTCTCCCAAGAGATTCTGTCAAGCAGTTGCCTAAACAAGTCAAAGTCAGCCCTTTGGAAGTCCAGGATGTCAGTTCTTTCTGCCCTGTCTCCTGGCCTCTCTAAGAACAGAGAAGTCTATTTAATTTCATGATTGCTGTGCCCTAGCCTGCGTCCAACTGCCACGTCATCCAGCAGTCCTTCTCTGTTCACAAAGAGGAGATCTAGCAGGGCACCTTCTCTGGTTGGTTCACTCACCAGCTGCATCAGAAAGTTATCTTCCACACATTCTAGGAATCTCTGGGACTGGTCCCACTCTACAATTACAACATCTGGAATATTATTTTGTTGAATAAGCACTGTAACCCAGTGTTATTTTAGGTTCTCTGGGATAATCAAGATACTTGCACAGGTCTGGCAGAAACAACAATAGAGCAGAGCTCATGAGTCAAGAAATCCATTTTCTTCTGGAATTGCAGCTGGAAACCACACCTAAAAAAAAACAAAAAGGGGAGGGGTTGGAGCTAAAATCAAGAACAGACACCCACCTCACATGCAAAGTTTTACATTGTACCACTTTATATTTAACTTGCATATCACTCCCACTTTTCTTTCTTTCTTGGTTTTTTTTTTTTTTTTTTTTTTCCCTGTTACACTGCCAAAGAAGTTATTCTCCTTTTGTCTGGGAGATATATTTGTTGTTGACATTTCTAAAATAAGGTAACACTGTTAATTCAGAACTTCAGGTTGTGTACTATATAGTGCCTGATATTCATACCATATAGACTCACTTCTTACCCTCTCACAACTTTAGTTTTACACTGGTGTTTCAACATGCATCACTTAAAAAGATAATTTCTGTGGCAGCACTGTACTAGCACTACATAAGAGTGACTGCAACAGACACTGACCAGCAATCTAATGAAACAATACAAGGAAGAAAAAGCACAAGGTAACTGAAGTGAGAGTACTGATTCTTGTCTTATGTTTTCAGAGAAAGCAAAATAATTAATTCAGAATTATCTTATGGGTAGTGGAAATATGACTAGTCCTGTATATCTTTAAATATTAATCTCTCATTTCTAAACTATTCAGATTTTTTTTTTTTATCACTAGCTCAAATGGTAAAAAAACCTCACTGAGGACATAGCTACTACTGGGAGTTGTTAATGCTGAACAGAAATCATCCAAGGAAGACAGAGCACAAACAAACAATTGTTTTTGCATTGCACTTTAAAATCATATTTTATGTTCCTGTCAGCAGGTCAAAACTGCAGATGCCACTTAATTGATTTTATTTAGCACATACATAGTAACTACATTTGGTGTTTGAATCATATAAACCATCTTACACAGAAAAACAATAATTATGGTAGCTGTTGTGATATGACTTTGGAGTCTATCCAGACCACTAAAAAGAGTCAGCTGTTACTAACATATACCTATCTAAAGTTTATTTGTAGATGAGTGGAGTGAGATGTTTCACACAAACCAGCAGTTGGAAGCACAAGCCCTCACTCTGTCTTCCTAGCTGCTTCTATGGACTCTGAAACTCACCCAGCTGTGGCCTCTGGTACTCAGTCTCTCCAGGCAACCTGTTTTCTATTGATTCATCACTTCCTCAAGGACAGCAATTTTTAATTTTACCAGTTTCATGCCATTTTTCACTTCTGTCTTCCAGAACTGGATGGCTTTAATAGCAAAACAACAGATTTATTTCTTAAACTCAAGGTTAGGCTTATAATTATATTCCTGGAAGCAGATTAGAGAATACATATACATATGTAGACATGTAGTACTAATTTAATTTAACAGAATTTCTTCCTAGCTGATGTGGTACTTTTCACCTAAAATTTCCTCAGTGTCACAACTTTGTCTTGCAGAATCCCATACTGTATTTTTAAAAAAGTAGATATTTTAGAAAAAGGTCTGAGCCCAATCCATAGGCAACCCACAACAAAATTAAGAGAAATCAGTAATATACAGTAAAATCACAATATAAAGATAGATGTTCACATTCAATCTCTTTCAACAATATCAGATCCAGTATACTTAGACCATTCCTCATTTTGACAAATTTCTCAGCTGTAACCATATATAATTGTAAGAACAGGGTCTTAGGTCATGTAGTCTTGTTAGCTTGATAAAAAGTCAAAAATAGCACTAGTTTTAGTCAATTTGTGTCAGCTGATATAACTTCAGCACAGTCATGAGTCTGAGGACTAATGAAATCCATTAAAAATCCCTAATCAGTAATTCATCTGCAAATCACCACAAAAAATTATCTCCTTTTTCAGTCTCCACAAGATGACAGGTGAAATCCAAACATCTAGCTGTGAGCACCGCATTTCAAAGCTTACAAGCATTGCAAGCATTTGAGTACTGAGACTTCATCAGAAAAGCATTTTTATGTCCTAATGAGTGTCACAATGCTCACGTATGTCTGACCATCCTTTGTTTTAGAGACTGATGGAGATGATATCACTCTGTCAGCAAATTAGGAGCTATATTGTGTTTTCCAGTAAATAATCCTTTGTCTTGGCACCTGGAAAAGAAAAAGTCAAACATGATAGGCATGGTAATTTTGTCTCATACCCTTTACTGTAGGAATTAAGTTTGAATTCCTGTTTTTGTTGTCCTTATCATATATCAAATTTTATCATAGCATACTGTTTTGCTGATTAAGGATACCAATTAAACTCGGACACCAGAGTGAAAAGAGTAGGCGTATTTTACTGGTGATAACTAAATAATGTAACAGAGTAATACAGAAAACATGCAGTAAGAAAAAAGCAGAATAGTGTACTTAAAGCAACAAACAGGAAAATACAGGGTAATGCATCAAATCATTACTACATGAGAGAGAGAATCGTGATTAAGAAAGATACATCACCACTTGCATACGTTACCATCATCCAGATCCGCAGACACTGGGGAGCCCCGGTTACAGCGAGGATTTGGAGAGCCTGTCCCGGCAAGTGGGAAATCCTACATGATGTGTCCATGAAGAAGTCGCTGCAAACAGGCCCAGCCTTATATACCAGAGATCAGCAAGCCAGAATAGCTGGCACCTTTGTTTTGAGCAGAAAATTTCTGGTTTCATTCTCCTGTTGGATTCCACCCAAAGCTTGGCCAGGGCTCGGGGGGGAACCAAGGGAGTTTCTAACAAGGCCAAATACTTGGGTTCTCAGCCCTGAAGAAGGCTGCGAAAGGAAAGTTGGATACATTCTCTCCTCACTACTGATTATATTTTGTCTTTCACTAGAGAATTTACATATTTTATTAATGACTACATGCTAAGTTAACAGTTTCAGCTTGGGGCCTGTTGTTCAGGCTGCAGTATTTCAATGCTTTAGCACTTTTTACATCAGCACAAGTGGGTTGTTATAACTTAGTACATTACCTACTAGCACAATGGTTATCAGTTATAAAATATACAGGATTCATCTATAGGTCAACTCTGGCTTGGGCCTGTTGTCCAAGCCTTAGCACTTCACATACCGCATAATGTACCACAATTCATTTTAAGGCTTCATTATTCCAATAATACTTTTTGTATCTAGCCCCTAATAGGGGTTATTGTTTTGTAAGATTTTTTAAACTTGTTTTACAAACTTTACAGTGTGTAACCCCATTTCTTTACGCTTGGTGAAACTCTATGCTTTGTGTCAAATAAGCTAGAGCAGATCTTTTCCTCTTGACTTGCCCCTTCATCTCTTCATGTTTATCTGTCTAGATTACCGTTCTTCAGGCAGAAACTCTGGATTTTCTACATTCTGTAAAGGGATTAATATGCCTTGCTTGCTGAATGAAGCATATTCAGAGCTTATACAATTTTATAGCAAATGGTGTTTCTTTTTTTTAACATCCTTCTTGAAGTAACACTCACCTTTTCAGGTGTCAAAGTAATAATCAGTGTTTTTAAAAAGGTAAAAGGAGCAATTCTAGCAGTAGTTTATATGGACTTGTTTTCAGTGTTCAAAAATAAATAAAGGAGCTACAGAACAAAGCTTGAGTGAGAGCCAGTTCTAAAATTTACTGAGTCATATTAGCTGATTTTTTTTTTTTTTTTTTTTTTCATTTGTAGCAGTTTTGCCCAGTTCTGGGCTTTTCAAGTAGATTTTTTTTCAAAAGATGACTTTGTCATGATGAAAACTGAAATGTTTCTACTCAGATATGTCACAAGGTAGTCATTACTTCATTGTCCCCTTTTCATCACTAACTGTTAAAAGATTTCATTCTACCCTACCTCTTTAGCTGAAAGTTGTCACACATTAAACAACAAAGTAATCATGGAATTCCTATGATGCATCTTTTTACTTGGAGCTGAGACCATGTTATTTATTAATTTTAGTTCAATAGTATATATCAAATCATCAATAGATGAGTATGAGGTTAATGTAAGGTTGTGACAGGACAAAAGAGAAGATCTGAAAAGTCCCAGCTGATGGAAACCTGAGAAGCAGAGAGCTGACAAGATACTGTTCCTGTGAGTAATTTTCAATGCTTTATTAACTATATGCAGAAATAAATGCATTTCTCATCTACTTCAGAAACCAGAGCAAAGTTCATCACTGATTGAAATAGTCTTTGATGAGGTTTTAATCTATATCATTTAGGTTGCAATTTTTTGTCTGCTCCATGCAGCATATTGAACTGGATCAGAAGTACAGTAAAATGAAAAAGACTGAGGGATTCAACTTGTGCCTTGTTCTTTTCTCTGCTCCAAGCAATAAGTTTCTCTGTTTGCATGCAGAGATGGATATAGGGACATAAAAATTCATATATATGTGTATGCACAGATTTAGAAACAGGTATATATTTGACTGCACTAGTCATACATCCATTGAAATACAGATTGCACAGTTACATTCACACTGATGACAGCTAATCAAGCAAAAATAACCTAGGTCCTATTTTCATTTTTCTCGAACAGACATATTATTTCAGTAATGCTTGTTCTCCGAGAGAACTGTCATATGTAAGGAAGTCTTTTTTAGAGAATTCAGAGGTATCTTATGGACACCTCATTTCCTTGCCCAATGAGGCAGAACTATGATGAAAAGTTTTTGGCTGGAAGTTAGAGCAGAAGTTTTATGAAATCTCCTTGGGCTGTCTTCTCCTCTCTCACTGACTAGAAAATAAAATTTTCCTGCATATTGAACTCTTGTGTACTTGTATCTGAAGACATTTTTAGAGTAGCTTTCAACACAGCACTTCTTTCCAGACTTCTATTTTGAGATGCTTATCACTGATGCTTTTCACTAGTTTACTGGAAAGAACAATATTCCAATATGATAGCTAGAAGGAGAATTGTCATTCTGAAATTATGGAAACAAACCAGAAATTCCTGCTCACAGCACCATTTCTACAAGCAGTCTTACTGATATAGTGAGGGTGAGATCTGTGTCGAATGACAACAAAAAGCCATGAGGAGATGCAAGTAGCACAATTATCTGTACTTTGCTCTCATTATCTTATTCCAGATGAATAACAGCTGGACAGTATGATGAAACTGTAACTTTTCTTCTTACTGGAGAGCTACTGTATAAAAAGATATTCTGTGGGTAACCTGGCAGAAAGGTGAAGCATTGTAAAAGCTGCTTCTGTGACCATGTCGATGATCCTGCAATTCCATGAAAGTTCGTAACTTTCAGATTGAGATTGGTTTAAGAGAGAAGAGAGTACTGGAAAGAGACTGAATGCTTCTTGCTTTGACTACCATAAGAAATTCTAACTAAAAGTTAGCTTTTGTGTATTTCCACATAAATAAAGACCATAGCTCAAACATACAAGTGTTTATGATTTTACTCTGTGTACTTTTAAAATAGTGCCTGTACAAAGAGAGATCTGCTTTTTTCTCTATAAGGATAATGAGCTGTCATTTCTTCAAAGTGTGTACTAAATTGGATAGAAGAATAATAGTAATACATTTAATAATTTGGCTTGCCATTCTTAGTATTGAATCCTATTTAATCTACCTCTGCAGATAGTTGTCCCAAATGACATTATGTCCAAATGAAAAAGGAGAGACTACTAGAAAGATTTCCACTGTTACAAGTACTATTCATGTCATGCCCCTTTCTTAAATATATTGCAATCCCTTGCTAGTTCCACTACAATTAGAAAATAGCTTTGTTTTGATAACTAGGAATCTTGTAATTTCCAACCAGTTTATTTTGATTCATCTTCGTGCAAACTATGCTCCTTAGCTGCAATATCTCATTTCTTTCCCTGACATTTATGTTTTCTATGGATACAAAAATCACCTCTTACCTTCTGTTTTAATAAGCTTTTTACTTTATTTCTTTTGAGGATCTCTGTTCCCTTCATAAACCCAGTTGTCTTTCTCCATAACTACTCAGTGTCTTAGTTTCTTTAAATTAAGTCAAGAGTGTCCTGTATAATAAAACTAGTGCTTACCCCTCTGATAAATATCCCTTCTGATACATTCCAGGGTGTGCATTTGGTTTCTCAGGCCCTTCCCACATGAGAGTTCATCATCATACTGAGTTCAGAGCAGCAGATGTAACCAGAGAGTGACATGGTTCACCAGCCCATGAGCAATATTTTTCAGCCATAGATCTGATGACAAGAGATTGGTGGTATTCTGAACATGCAGGTCTTCTGCCTTGAACTGTTTCATTTGAATTCTTAAGTCTCTGGGTGCAAGGGAGGTCAGAACTTCTGTCAAGAAGTTTTCTTCCTGAAAATCTGTGATATTTTTTAATATTTTTAGTTGGATTTTCTTTTCAGCTCTTCACATGAACTACTTTATTATACTACTTTATAGTGTGCTTTAATGTAATTATACTTTTCAATTTTCCTGAGTAGAATTTTGTTGAAACAACTAGTTTGGAAATGAAAGTAAAGCCTGACTACAGATATCTGAGTTTTTTATTTTCTCTTCCACTTTGATAATTCATAAACTATTACAATACACATATTTTAGAAACTTACATCAAACAATATTGCTTAGTACTGAGTCTTACTGAACTAAATAACTCAGTCATCTATCTTTCACTAGCACTTACAATAGGACACAGGCATACAAAATAAAGCCTACAGTATGCAAAGGAATATAGGAGAAAGCATTTGTTTATATTATGGTATTCTTCATGTAGATTTTCAGAAAGATTTATCTAACCAGAAAACTATAATTTGTCCATAAACCTCTTTTGCCAAGGTATGAGTTCTAGAATCCTCTTCTGAATAGATTTTTTCATAAATGAGGGCTTTGCCAAGCAAAGGCAAAGGGTAAGCTCCCAATCAGCATGCAAGTTTACAGTCTTTAGTGTTTGTATATGTCCTCCAAAGTTATTGGAGGCCACAGGCAATGATCTAAAGAATCTGAAGTCATTGTGATACAGAAGTGGGTAATATATATATATATATATATACACTAATGAGAAATAGTTGAATGTTGGAAAAAACATACCCTTATACAATTGTTATTAGCATACTTGAATACATTTTCTTTGAATATACTTTCTGTTCACAGTTTATAGTTGAAGAAGACAACAGTTATAGTGAAAGTTCTGTTAATTGTAACTGTAGGAAGAAAAAGTAAATGGAATAATTTTGGGGTTTTGTCACTGGAGAATGATATAGCAAATAATAACTATGCATTAAATGTTATTTATGGTTCTGAATGTATTCTATTTCAGACCTTTTACTAGCTTAAACTAAGTTACCACCACCCTTTTCCCTATATCATTTTTGCTGCAAGTTCAGAGAGCACTTTTAGGCTCCTAACTGCCTCATAACTTTGAAAGAAAATTCAGCCTAATATTTTAATGAATAATTAGGAACTGAAATGTAATGCTGCTTGCATGCCTTAGTGTCCATCTTTTCATAAAAAGATGCTGCTGTCAGGAATTGCCCTCCTATTTGACTTGTACACAATTGAGTGCACCATCAGTGTTCAGCAGCCCAGATGGAGCAGCAGGAGGCATTGTGTAAAATGTCTCACAACAGATTACATTATTCTCTACATGGAGAACTGAGCAATCTGTCGTGCCCCTTTAAGGTTTTTACTTAGCAGCTCTGTTGGCTACTGCTTAACAGTGGCAGAAACCTTATTCTACCTATTCTTTGGACAGAGGTTGCCAGCTGGAAGCATATTTACAGCAACAGAGGGGACATGATTTTAGGGAGTCCCTTCGCATGCTTTCAGAAACAGACTCTCTCTTTATTACTTCCTTTCTTAACTGTGTTTGGGGATCTAGCTCCAAATACATTATTCATAAAATGGCTTATATGTGTGTGTTAAATCAAATGAAAAGCTTCCCAGGAGAGGAAAGTGTCCTAATAATGTACACTTATTACGGGAAAGGACACTATCAAGGAAAAGTTACCGTATCTACATCTTTTTAACATTAGTCTGAGTAGCTCAATACAAACTGGAAGGTTGAGAAAAGTCAAGAGAAAAAATAGATGACTTTGGAGTTGTAGTAATTTTGTTGGCTAAACGTCTTTGCAGTTCAGCTTTATGGAAACTCCAGGGTTTCTCTCTACAGCAACTGCAGTCAGAAAGGTATACTTATTAACAGTTTTTCAGATACCAAATCAAATGTATTACTGGTGTTTATTGCTACATGTGTAATGGAAGACTAATCTTCACAATCGTAATCTTCATAGTCTTCATAATCATAATCTTCACATCATAATCTGCACAAATAATTGAAAGATCTCTCTTCTGTTTATCAGGGCAGATTTGTTGAATAACCTCAAATGAAACACATACATTACTTTCATGTAATAAAACTATTATTTAAAATAAACCAATAAACTGTATTTTGTGAGATTAGGAAGAGGGTTGCTGTTGACAACGCTTCAACAAGAAAGATATTTGGACTATTGACATCAATGGGATTCAGCCAGTAAATTCTGGATCCACCCCTGACTTCCTAGCTTAAAATAGAACTAACAGTCCACAGTTTGTTTTGCAGCTGGTAGAATGATTTAGGGAGTGCTCAGAATTTATTTAGAAATTTTCTGCATACATATATTTGAGTTGTCAATGTTACCCAGATCATATGTTTTGCAAATACTGAATGTGTTAAGTTGAACAGACTTTAATCAATCAGATTTGAAAAACAGCAGACCTTTCTGTTGTTATTTTTTTCTGTGTTGGATGATTTCTTATAATCTTTATGAAAAAATGTTAGGAGAACTATTATGGAATGAAAGTAATCTTATTTTTAAAATACAATTTTTTATATAATTATGTTGTGACTAGAAAAAAATTGTGAATGAATAACGTAAAAACCCATATGATGTAAGACAAAATACAGTCCTTGCAAGCCCAGGTTTGAGCAGTAAAGACAGTAAAGACCCTTAAGGACAAGAGGTAAATAAGATTTTTAGACATTTATTTCTTCTGTAGGCATGAGTCAGATATCCAAGTTATCCTACTTTTATACGTACAGACATATTAGAAAACAAAGAGTCATCATCTCCAATTCAAAACACATGTAAATTCTCCTCCAGCTTGCTACCTGTGTGTGACATAGTGATACTCTCTATTTGAAACATATTAGCATTATTAGTTCAACTCTACAGAACGGGAACAGAGATAGAAACATTAAACTGGTAGCTTAAAATCTGAGGGAGTCTGCACTGGAAAAGAAAATGTAATCCAAATTGCCATCATGGAGGGTTAGTACAGTAACCATTGGGCAATTTTTCCTCTCTAGAAGCTCTTGCCTTAAAATTTCAGTAACTTCGTCTTGCCTGAATGACTACCCAGATTTAAAGTCTTCCAGCTTGTCTTTCCAAGAAGAGATTTAGCAAGGAATGAAAGAGAGAAGGAAACGTACAGGGATAAGAACGTTCAGAGTCTCTTTCAGACAGCGTGATAGCGTATCTGTTGCAGATCTGCAGCTCCTGCAGCCTGTCACACCCCTTCAGTTGTGTTAAGGTTGCATGCACACCTGTTTTTCAAACTTCCAAGTTTATCACAACTCCTCTTTTCAGGAACTGCAGCTCTTCAGAGAGCCAAACTTAAAAATTCTATGCTGACTTTGCTTACTCATGTCAAAATGTCTATAACTTTTTTCTGTATATCTGTGAGTGTGTGTGAACTCGTAAAGAAAAGGAAAGTACTAAGAGCAAGAATATAGAAAATTAAAATTCTGGTAGCAGTAACGCAAAAGGAAAAAGCATACTAAACGAGGATAATTCCAGAATACGTTTGCAATATTCAGGAAGTAGAATGTGAGTCCCTTTCAATCAGATTATATGTGTTATTAAAATAATATCTACCTGTTCCTTCCAAGAGATACCTAACAGATACTTAATGGGACACTTTTTACCTTGCAAAACTGAAAGTCCAGACAAGGAGTTCTCCTGAATGTCTGCCCTATTTACTGGAAAAAAAGTCTGATGCTATATTTGCATGTTTATGTTCTGTTTTCTACTTCTTGGCGCTGTGGTCTTCCTTCTGCTGCTTTTGGTAGAAAATACATAAATTTTTGTTCTTGTTACAAATGCATGACACTTCATGCATTTCAAGGGACAAACCAATGTTAGGCTTGCATGCTATATTAGTAAGGGCAAGGTTAAGTATGTTTAAAGAGATACTGTCTATTAGCCTGAAGTGAATTACTGTGGAGATGCTGGATTTCTGCCCAGAGATAAAAAGCAGCTAAGATACCTCTTCAGCTACATTGATTAATTATGTATATATCTTACTATTAATTGTGTGGGCTTGTTCATTTGGTAAAATTGGGAAGTTACAGACAATTTATTCTTTTTGTAGTAAATAAATAAGTAAATATTTAATCCTGAGTCTATTGGGTGAACACTGTCTGTCAGAAGACAGAAAAAGCTGTGACCAAACCAGAGCTACGGATTCTGGCCATCACTTGGCATGAGTGTATTCCACCTAACATAGCATTGCAATCTTTGGTCATGTCATGGTTTAACCCCAGCTGGCAATTAAGCACCTCACAGCCACTTATGTCCAATGGGGGAAAGAATCAGGGGGAAAAAAATGTAAAACTCACGGGTTGAAATAAAGACAGTTCAATAGGACAGAAAATGAAGGGATAATAATAATAATAATAATAAAAATATACAAAACAGGTGATACATAATACAATTGCTTATCACCTGCTGATTAATGCCCAGTCAATCCCATAGCCACAGTGTCCCCTGGCGAACTCCCCCCGTTTTGTAAACTGTTTGTAGTGCCGACAACAGGCTGGGCATAACATCATATGGTACAGAATACCCCTTTGGTTCATTTGTGTCATCTGTCCTGGCTGTGTCCCCTCTCAGCTTCTTATGCCTCACCAGGCTCCACTGGCAGGGCAGTATGAAAAGGTGAAAAGTCCTTGACTTAGTATAAGCACTGCTTAGCAACAACTAAACATCAGTGTGTTATCAACATTATTCTCATCCTAAATTCAAAACACAGCACTATACCAGCTACTAGGAAGAAAATTAACTTTATTCCAGCTAAAACCAGGACAGGTCATCTGCTTTCAAACAGAAATAATGCAGAAAGACCACTGATGATATTTTCAAAATTATTTACCAGTTCTTGAGGAAAGCTTTTATGAGTTTTTGAGCACATATTAGCTCTCTTGAATGTCTGGGGTGTCTAAGGCCATGATCTCCACACTTTAGTTATGTTTTGATTCATTGGTTTATAATTTAATTTGATGCCTTCTGCTTTTTTTATAATGACAATCAGTGAATTATTTTTGTTCACCAACTCTATGCTAATCAATAATTTACATTGCATGTACATTGTCAGCAAAACTATAGAATTTCCTCATTGAGCTGGTTGTAAAGGGATTGCTGAATTTCAGTGATCAAACAAAGATACCCGGAATGCTTTAAAGTTCTAATACAAATAATGTGAGAAGCATATTGGGGCTTAACTTAGAGTTTTGATCAAACTTGAGCATACAAGATAATCTTTAGGACCAGATCCCTGACCTTGTATTCAAAACTGCTATTTAAGGCAGAAATATATCTATGTACATCTGAGAAAGGACTTCAGAACTTGTTACTTTGAAAATTTGAATGTTTGGCCATTTATAGCTATTCCAATTGCCTGTAGAACAGGTACTTTGGTAGCAAGTTTGGTAGAATACACTCTAGAATTAAAATAAAATGAACATAAGGAAGTCAATATCCGCATGCTTCCATGTCTTCACAAGTGTCTAACATCACCAGAATACTTACATTTATTTTCTTCATTAGGTCCTCAAATACTTTTTTTTCCCTTGTTCACCTGCACAGCATATGGAGAGGATTGCATTTATTCTTGATTGCATAATCATGATAATTATTTCCTCACCCCATCAACCAAGAGGTTGTACAAATAACCTCCAATTTGTTAATGTCCTAGTTTAGCTAGGATAGGGTTAAGTTTCCCCAGCAGTGGGGGGAAGCTCTAGCTGGGTTATTCAATACCATGCTGATGTCACATCCTGGCGCCCAAGCACGGGAGCGCGGGAGAGTCGGTGAACGCAGGTGTTATGCCATCTCTCTGCTCTCACCGCTGTAGTGGTAGATATCTTGCTCTGTTCATTGTTATTACTGTTATTGTTATTGTTGTTGTTTGTTTTGTTGCTGTTGCACTGCTGTATTAAACCTTTCCTTATCTCAGCCCCAGGGCTTTGTATTTCACTCCCTTTGTGGGAGAGGGGCAGCGGCCGTGTGGTCTCAGACCCCAGCAGGACCTAAACCACCACAGTTAAGCACAAAATGGATGATCTCAGAATTGTTCTTTATTCAAATGGTATTTTGTCATTATCAACTTGCATTAAGTTATCACTTGCTTGTTGCAAATCCTCTGTTCCAAGGCCTAGTGTTCAGAAACAAGTAGTATTTGCTCTGAAGAGCTGTGCTATACCATAGCACAGTGTATTATCAAGTAATTAAGGGCAATAGGATCAATATTTTGGTTACTGCTGAAGCCCCTATGTCTAAACTATACATTGTTTCAGTGTTCTATCTCAGACAAGATTTGTCCTGCCCCCATAGATCAGCAGTCCTCTCCATGTATCTGATGGGAAGTTGTCTAGAGAACTAAACATGTCTTATTTGGGTGGGAGCACATTTCTTCACCTGAAGCAGACCTTCTGGTTCAGTTTTCTCTGTAAGGTATTTTGTTTGCACTCTCTGAAAACATTCTGCAAACCAGTTTTCAGTAAGGAGAATGATTGCGGAATTTGCTTCAAAATGATGCTACTGAACCAAAATCCAGATGTAAATACAGCCACAGGCTTCCAGATTATGCTCCAAATAATATTATACACCATACTGCTATATCAGCATTACCTCATAAAAGTATTATGCACTTTTAGTGTGAACTATAAAAGTATTAAACTTTTCAACTACAAATTGTGGAATCAGATGACCATACCTCTGAAACACACTATGTGTTCAAAACCCTTCAGGAATCGAGACAGACATAGACTTTATTTTATTTGTAAATATTGAAGGAAACCAGTAGAAACTGACTCTATTATAGTATAGTTCTCTAAGTCTACAAAGTTTTTTTAACTGTCCTTTCTGCTAACAGTCATTTTGCCTTCATCATCACATTGTACACATGGTGAACTTTAATTCTTGAACAGCTGGATAGAAACACTGTCTCCATGAAAAAAAAAAAAGTCTAGAAAAATCATGAATTAGGCAGCATTTTTAATGAGTCAGGGACAAAGAAATATGCAGTATTCTCCCCACACCATACAACAAAAAACCAACATATGTTCACAAGAAATAATGGTGTGAACCATTAGTCACAAAATGGTTCACACATAAGATACATTAACATTCAAAGCAGAGATGGATTATAAAATAAGCTAATTAATAACACCACCTACAGTGGTGAAAGAAAGTTCAGGAAGGTTTGAGATAAATGGAGAAGCTGAACAAGAGGAAGCTTTACAAAGAAATAGGAAGAGTATCATGATGTAAAGATACACTAAAAAGTGCAATTGCTACCTTTTCTCACTAGAGGGAGGTAAGTCTTAATACTCCTTACTAGAGTGCTCTGCAAATGTGCTGGCTAGAGAAAAGATACCAAAGAAATGTTTACCCATCCACATTTGGGTATGTGTTTTGCCATGTTTTCAGGACTCCTTATGCACTGACTAATACTCTATACATATGGCAAAAAGGCAAGAAACAATTATCTTGTAATGAAGTTGAGCAGAAAGCAAAAGATAGCAAGTTTAAATTGAGCACTGAATTGCGCTATCGTTTGTACCAAGAGTAAATGAGGCCTTATGCAATAGTAGCCCCCTTCCCACTATAGACTCAATTTCCTTATGATGTAGGTGTACTATCATCCATGAAGTCACTGTCAGCTATGACTTGCTTACCAGGGAATGAGAGAACCTGTGATTCTAATCCCTTTAAAAGCACTCATCTACAAATATCATTAACTAGTACAGTTAAGGAAAAAAAAAAAAAAGTGTTTTCTATGCAGTAAGTCAGTCACGTTGGAAGTTTCTGCATATTCCCACTAGCTATTCTGTTGGGGAGACAGAAAATAAAGGAATCTTTGCAAATAATTAAATTTTATTAATTAATTATGAGGAAGGCATGGTAATGTACCTCCAGAGTATAAGCGCATTGCGTATTTTGCTAATTTTGCTATACTTTTTTTTTTTTTAAAAAAAATCTTTATACTTTGCACTCAAGCCTGGATTTTCTTATAATTTTAATTGAATCACTGAAAGATGATTAAATGCATTAGAAAATCTGGGATTTTCTTAAATGAAAAAAGGTCCAATATTTAGGTGCAGAACAGAGTGGTTTTAATACAGCTTATTACCTTCAGCTCCTTTCTGTAAGCCTGTAAGGGTGTCCCCATGAATTAACGTACCATGCAAGGGATATTTTTTGATCACTCTCTTCAAGCACGCTGTTCTTACCAAAGATTTTCGTTGACCTTCGTTTCTAATCTCCAGCAAGAAGGAAGAACAGCTTTAATTTACTTTGTCCATAAATTAGTATAATTAATATTTTAAAGGTTTCATACACCCAACCCATGGATTCTTAGTGATACAACTAGCCTTCCTGTCTGCATTTTGTGAATAAATTTCTTGTTTACAACTTTTCAGGTGGCAAACCTAATCCACCCAGCTGGGAAAACCATTCAATATCTTCACCTGAAAAATGTAGGGAAGAAAAGAACTCGTGGCATAGCACACGGAAATTAAAATTTCTGTTAATTGCTTAGGTACATCAATTATTAAATGTGCAGATTGCACTGAGGTTCATTTCAGAGGAATCTTGACCCCAAGTAGTATTCATACTGAGCAGCTGAAGGACAGGACATGACACAGACATGAATTCTGGCTTGCTGTGTGAATTGTTACAAGATCTTGGTTGATTTGGCAATCTGATAACAGAAGAGTACACAGAAGAAAGACTGAAGCCAAATTATAGTCAGATGTAGTTATAAGGTAAATAAGATTTCCTTTTGCTCTGTCTTCAGAGTGAGCAAACACAAATGCTTTTTACTATGACTAATAATCTGGATGTAGTGGCTTCTGAAGGTGGAAACAGTTCTAATGCAATAGTTTAGTTGAAGTAATACTAGAATGGTAAAAGATCAAAGAGACAAGGCAGTAAAAAGAGTACTTTTTAAAAAATCTCCAATAGGAACAAAAGCATGAATAGTATAGCAGCGATGTAAAGAGGCACTTCCAGTCAAGCTTGAAAAACAAAATGAGCAGCTTTTGAGAGTGGGAGAACTCACTTGTTGTATCTTCAGATTTAACCATCTATTTCAAAGTTATCAAGTTTTTTCTTAGTTTTGCATTTTAATATAATTAACTCTTTTTCATTATGCCTTGAAATATTACTCAAACTTCAATGAGATTATAAATGTATTCCTAAAAGAGCAGTGATCCAAAACAGAAGGCACTGGTCAATATAAAAGTGACACCAAAGTACTGTCAGAAATCCTTAAGGCAATTTTTGCATGAAGAATAAATTTCTTGGCAATCTCAGACCAGGCAGAGACCTTCAAATGAACTTTACACAGGTTCCCAAACAGATTATAGCCTCTTTCAATGATTACAGTGCAAGACTGAAGCTTAATTAGTAAGCAGATTAAATTTCAATGTGATCTTTGGGTCACTTTCTAAAACAGAGTAATTTTCATCATCAGTCCTGTTTTAAACTTTTGAGTACTTTATAAAAACGGTTATCTTTTTCTTGTCATATCAAGCAGCTTTCCTTTCAGTGAGAAAAGTTAGTGTGAAAGAAGAATGAACAATATCTCCTTAAAGTCTCCAAATCTCCTTTTTCATGCTTATGTATTTGCAGAGCAAATATTTGCAGTATTTGCAGATCCAAAAAAAGGTTCTGTTTTAAAATGCTCTGTTAAGGAAAATGTAGAATATATTAACACAAATTTTGCATTTGTCAGAGGTCCATTTTTTCCAGTAATACTCAAACATGTATAGAATATCTGCAGTCTTAGAGCCAGATTTCAAAAATTTGATCAGATGTCCACAGATATTACTGGTGTCTATGAGCCTGTGAAAAATGCAGTCAGTAATTTCTGTACCTTTCAGTGCCTAACTACCTTGAAAAACCTGGTCAATTTTTTCCTCACTATTTTTAATGTAGATGCCCTTCCTGTGTTTGTCTTAATCCTCCCAATGCTACATGAACAAAAAGAGAAAAAAATTATGACTGATGCAGCAGCATTTTTTCCAGTAACTCCTATGAATTTTAAAGCACTCCATGCTTACAGACCTAGCTAATTAGGCACTCAGAGACAATGTTAAAGCAAATTTCAGTGTGCAAAGAAACAAACATGTGAACTGAAAGAGATTTGCCTCTCTTAATCTATTTGTCTTGTTTTGCTTTTCTCCTTTTTCTACCCCTCTGACAAGTTGCTCTTTTTCATTTTGTTTTTCATGCTCGACTGAAAATGCCTACTCCATGTTGCTACCATACTAGCCACATTTCTGTTATTATTGACAAAAACATAAGCTCTCTTTACTGCCTTGTCTGTTTGGTCGTAGCTTAACTTTTATCAATCTAGTATCACTTCAACTAAGCTGCTACGTTAGAACTTTCTCCACCTTCAGAAGCTGCTATATCCAGAGTATTACTCAAAGCACAAAGTCTTTGGGGTTTTCCACTTAACGCTTTTGCAACTTCTACCTATTTTTTAGCAGTAACAATATCTCTACTCAGTAAAAAACTATAAAGGTTTCGTTGTGGTTTTGAGTGTTCTCAGCCTCCTTCTGTCTAGTGAGTTTTGCAGAGGAGTTCTTGAATCTTTCTTTTTTCTGCATCACTGCTGCTTCCATAGGCAAAGAATGATAGGTGAGAAAATTCTTCCTTTTAGAGAATCATTCATGACAACTTCAAGACTTCCCCAATTCCCCAAAAAATAAGGGAGTCAGCAAGAAAAAACCAAGTTTTTATCAATTTACATTTACATTGCCTATTATCAACAGAGCAGTTCTAATAAGTTAATTTGATACTGCATATACAATTATCATATAAGTAACTTCTCTTGGACTGCTATACAGTTTAGATAAATCTCAACTGCCTGAAAAGCTCTGGCCCGTGACAAGAAGACTCACCATCAACATTTATAAAATAAAAGTTTAAAAATGGTGTGTCCTGAAAATGCACATGAATTAAGAGGATCTTGAAAAGAAATAGAGGTTTAGGATCATATTGCCGTCACAGTTCAAGATACAGTTTTGGATAACTGCATCTAAATGGCAATCAAGAACCAGGTCATTGCACTGGGTTTATGTGGCAAGGTTTTGGTAGTAGGGAGGGTCAAAGGGGTGGCTTCTGTGAGAAGACACCAGGATCTGCCTCCATGTCAGACAGAGACAGTTTAAGCTGTCTCCAAGACCGCTGGCCAAAGCTGAGCCCAGCAGTGATGTTGGCAGTGCCTCTGTGATAAACATACAATCATAGAATCATAAAATGTATCAGGATGGAAAAGACATTTAAAGATCATCAGGTCCAATCCCCTGCCATAGGGAGAGACATCTTTCACCAGATCAGGTTACTCAAACTGACCTTAAAAAACTTCCAATGATGGGGCATCCACAACTTCTCTGGGCAACCCGTATTAACAATTCACCACTCTCATTAATAAAGAATGTCTTACTCATGTCTAGTCTGAACAGAATCACAGAATCACAGAATCATCTAGGTTGGAAAGGACCTTGAAGATCATCTAGTCCAACTGTTAACCTAGCACTGACAGTTCCCAACTACACCATATCCCTAAGCGCTATGTCAACTCGACTCTTAAACACCTCCAGGGATGGGGACTACACCACCTCCCTGGGCAGCCCATTCCAATGCCTAACAACCCATTCTGTAAAGAAATACTTCCTAATATCTAGTCTAAACCTTCCCTGGCACAACTTGAGGCCATTACCTCTTGTCTTATCGCTCATTATGTAGTTAAAGAGACTCATCCCCAGTTCTCTGCAACCTCCTTTCACGTAGTTGTAGAGGACAATGAGGTCTCCCCTCAGACTCCTCTTCTCCAAACTAAACAGCCCCAGTTCCCTCAGCCGCTCCTCGTACGACATGTGCTCCAGACCCTTCATCAGCTTTGTTGCCCTTCTTTGGACACGCTCGAGTAATTCAATGTCCTTTTTGTAGTGAGGGGCCCAAAACTGAACACAGTAATCGAGGTGCAGCCTTACCAGTGACGAGTACAGGGGCAAGATCACTTCCCTGTCCCTGCTGGCCACGCGACTTCTGATGCAAGCCAGGATGCCATTGGCCTTCTTGGCCACCTGGGCACACTGCTGGCTCATGTTCAGCTGGCTGTCAATCAACACCCCCAGGTCCCTCTCTGACTGGCAGCTCTCCAGCCACTCTTCCCCAAGCCTGTAGCGCTGCTGGGGATTGTTGTGGCCAAAGTGCAGCACTCGGCATTTGGCCTTATTGAAACTCATCCAGTTGGCCTTAGCCCATCGCTCCAGCCTGTCCAGATCTCTCTGCAGAGCCTCCCTACCCTCGAGCAGATCAACACTCCCACCCAACTTGGTGTCATCTGCAAACTTACTGAGAGTGCACTCGATCCCCTCGTCTAGATCATCAATAAAGATATTAAACAGGAGTGGCCCCAAAACTGAGCCCTGGGGGACACCACTCGTGACCAGCTGCCAACTGGATTTAACTCCATTCACCACCACTCTTTGGGCCTGGCCATCCAGCCAGTTTTTACCTACCTTCTTTCAGTTTAAAACCATTATCTCCTTGTCCTGCCACTACAGGCCCTGGTAAAAAGTCTTTCGCCATCTTTCTTATAAGCCCCTTCTACATATTGAAAGGTTGCAATAAGATCTTCCCTGATCATTCTCTTCTACATGCTAAACAACTCCAACTCTCTCAGCCTTTCTTCAGAGGAGAGTTGTTCCAGTCCTCTGACCATTTTCATGGCCCTCCTCTGGACCTGCTTTAATAGGTCTATGTCTTTCTTGTACTGGGGACCAAAGCTGGATGTAGTACTCCAGGTGGGGTCTCATGAGCAGAGTAAGGGGGAGAATCACCTCCCTCAACCAGCTGACCACACTTCTTTTTATGCAGTCCAGGATATGTTTGGCTTTCTAGGCTGCAAGTGCACATTGCTGGCTGATGTCTAATTTTTCATACTCTAGTATCAAGTCCTTCTTCACAGTGCTGCTCTCCATCCATTCATTAATTCATCATTTCATCATTCATGTTTAAGAAAGGGTAAAAAATGTTGCAAGGCAGCTGTGAAAGACGAGTGAGAGAATGTGAGACAAACAGCCTTGCAAACATTGTCAGTGAAGGAGGAAGAGGGGGGAGGTGTTCCAGGCACCAGAGCAGAGATTCCTTTGTGGGCTGTGAAGACTATGGTGACAGAAATTGTCCCCCTGCCTCTGTGGAAAACCATGCCAGAGCAGATATCCACCATGCAGCCCATAGATGACCCCACAATGGAGCAGGCTGCTGACAGGAACTGCCGCCTGTGGAGAAGAGCCCTCACAGCAGTGGGTTTTCTGAAAAGACCTGTGGCCCATGGGGGATCCATACTGGAACAGTCTGTTTGTGAAGAACTGTACGCATAGAAAGGACACATGCTTGAGCAGTTCTTGAAGAACTGCAGCATGTGGAAAGGACCCACATTGGACAAGTTCATGAAGGACTGTATCCCATAGGAGGGGTCCTACACTGGAGCAGGGGAACAACATGAGCAGGAAGAAGCAGCAGATATGAAGACTAATCACAATGCCCATTCCTCATGTCCCCTGTACTTCTCAGTGGGGAGAAGGTCAGAGTCAGGAGTGAAATAGAGCCCGGGAAGAAGAGGAGAAGTGAAGAGAAGGTGTTTTAAGATTTGTTTTTATTTCTCACTACTGTACTCTGTTATTAAATGGCAATAAATTAATTTTTCCCCAAATTGTGTCTGTTTTGCCCATGACATTAATTGGTGAGTGATCTCCCTGTCCTTACCTCAACCCATAAGCTTTTCCATCATATTTTCTCCCCCTGTTCTTCTCAGGAGGGGGATGGGACAGCTTGGTGGGGTACCTGCCAAACAGACAAGGTCAATCCACCACAGACATTCACACTCTATTTGCAAAGTTATTTGAATTAACAAATTTATTTGGAACCTCATAATTTTACCATATGGAATAACCTTTACACTTTCTTCTCTTTATAAAGTCTCCTTTCCCCTTGGATTTTAGAGGAAATTCAGGTTTTTTATTTGCATTGTATATCTAAAAATTGACATTATTTATCTTATGTCTCTAATTAAAATTCTGAACACCTGTTTGTTCTTTTTTAGTTCCAGTTTGAAAATTACCTGTATTGGTTTAAAGTGTGTTAACTCTCAAATATCCTTACATACAATTCTGTCACTTAAATAAATAGAAATGTGACATCTATAATTTCTGAAATACAATTTGTGATTAGATTTAAATTTTTAAATGTAAATTAGGTTGAGATACAAGTGATTCTTAAAGTACATGTAAATATTTTCATTTGATTATAAAAAGTAATTATGTTGACAAGCAATATGTTTGAAAGTGAAAGTGGTGTTATGAAAAATTAATGTAATCATTGAACTGCTTGATAGCTCTTGAAAATATCATAATAAAATAAATTAAGGAGATGTCACTTTGCAGAGTAGAAAAAGCAAGGTTTGGACAAAAGTAAATGTTCTAAGAAAATCAAATTATATTATGGAAAAGAAAATGTTGTCACACTCAAATAGAGGCTTTAGACATTTATTTCTGACAGACACATCACATAAAATTCCCATACTTCTGTGCCTGGAACATGTTACCAAAAAAAAAAAATTGCTGCAAAGTGGTTAACTGGAAATATCCATTGGTTTAAAACAGACCTTTAATGCATTTTCTGTCATGAACCTGGGCTTACCTAAGTGATCTAGTCAACCAAATTCTTCACTCATTCCTAGAAGTCATGTTCCCAGAGTTTAGTTTCAAAAAACTTTTGGAACTCATACTAGACCAAACAATGGAGCATCATGTCCATGAAAAAAAGTAACCCTGTAAAAAACATAATAACAACTATTTGGACCCAATAGAAGAATACTAGCCATAGAACTAGGTGTTCAGTTTCTCTATAGAGTGTAACAGAAGGATCAAACATCTCTGAATGGTATTACAAAAAGTATGGTGATGTACTACAAGTATGGCAATGCATTTAGCCAACAAGAGGTGCTAAACACAAGGATTTGCATTATAACATTGCCTTACACTGAGATTAAATGTGTGGGTCAATGCTCAGGTAGGTGTATACTTCTGCTTCTGCTTTTAAATATATATGTATACTTCTGCTTTTGGCACCCAAAAGAACTTGGGCAGAATGTAAATGCTTTGTCCAGAAGTGTAATTCAAAAAACCACTGATCACTTATTGCTCAAGGTTGAAACAAAGGTCTGCCTGATGTCTTCAGTAACATATTTCTGCATGCTCAATACTGATTAACAACCTGAAAGTCTAGCTCCTGCTTAAGGTCCATTGATATCCACAAGGAAGACTTCAGAATTGTTCAGCCCATGGTGGCAGGATTGCTCTCTACAGTATGCACTTTCTTTTCAGTGGGCACTTTCTATTTTCTGTCTCATCAACAAGGTGATGATGTCATCACACACCACAGTTAATTCAGAAAATGGAAGTCATAAGATCTGTTCTATGACCAGACTACAAAGCCATATCTTGCACATCCCAAGAGAATGTGTAAGCAGAGAGAGGACCAAAGTACACTCTTCCTGTTTAGATTTACTAGATAGAGAGGTCAGGGGGAGGAGAAAAAGAGAAAAAAGATCTAGTAGCTGAGCATTAGGGCAGTTGTGTTCTGATCTCTGCACTCATGATTGAGTACTTTTAATTGAATTATTTAGATTAAAGAATATAAACAGTCAGAGTGAAAGGACTGAAATACAATACTTGTCTTTAGATAAACCCTGAGTACTAAACAAGAATTACCCTGTTCATGCTTTATACACCTTCTGAAATAGTTTCTTTTATATTAGCCTTACAAAGCAAAACTAGAAAGGGTAGATCTACATGGCGATATTTAGAAAAGCAATCAGGAGCTTTGATTAAGAACCAGGTCTTCAGTTCTGAAGCCTAGGATAATTATATGGTTTCTTTTTAATATTGGGCACCCCGGACCACAGACGAAGAGCACCACACTTGCTTACAATCCACCATGTCAACACTGAGGAAGGCTGGCACGGCCAGCGAGCAGTCCAGGAGCTAGGGCCCATCTGCAAAGCAGTCTTCCCTGCCCCCTGAGTATTCTGATTCATTGGGGCTGAGAAACTGACGAAAAATGAAAGGAGGAGCTAAAAATTCTATGCTGCTTTTCATAGGCCTCACTGGATGAAAGGCAGTACAGTACAAGCAATATGAGATGGTCTGACCCTCAAATATGTGGCTATGTTTCCCAAATGCATGGTAACTGTTTACCCTTGTTCTCACACAAAGTGAAATGTTATTGCACATAATAGAAAAATAATGTTTTTTCTGGTAGTGGGCCAAAAGTTTTCATGGAGGTCAAATTTTGAAGACAGCAGAGAACAGTGACATAAAATGGGCAGAATTTTGGAACCTTCATTAGTAGTGGAAAAGTGAAGCAAATTATACTATCAGAGCACAGACTACAGTCCCAGTGTTCTTAGAAAATTAAATATTCTTTTCCTTGTAAATGGAAAGCATCTGTATCATATGGCATGTATTTTAAATATGTATGTGGTTTTGAACTTTGAAAGCAAATCTAAATCTTTAAGTATGACAGTATTTTTAATATTCTATATCTTAGTGTACATACTATTGAATTGAGTAGACAGTCAGCAACTGATCAGGTTTCATGTTACATACAAAACAATATGTAATGCTACCTCTAGCTGAACAATACTTATCAACATTTTATTACTGAGTCCTTTTCTTCTTGAATAATTGCAAAATGACAGGAATATGTGCACACTCTCGAGGACTGACAACAAAAAAAAAAAATAAAAAATGTGGATACTTGGTCTGTAAAATGAAAGAAAATAAAGAAGAAACAAAGGGCAGAGTGGAGCTTGTTAGAAAAGGATGACAGAAGTCTAAATAATTTGAAGAAAACATAATTAGGTTATAGATATAGAAAGAGCAAACTTTGATCTTTCAAAGGATAAAGGTAGTATAGTTCAGTCCATGCAGTCAAATAATGACAAATCTTTGGAAAGAGTAATATAGCAAAAACATGTGTAACTCAGGATAAGAAAGAGAGAATAATTAAATGTTATATTAGTTATGAATGATGGGGAATAGTATGTCTAAGAAGAGTTTATTGACTCCATTTTAGATGAGACTGAAAGTTGGTTATGACTTTGATATCTCAGAAGCATGTTGTAGTCAGCATAAATGGATGAGACCAGGGCAAAAAAAAGCAAATGAAAAATGTTAATTTTACTAATGCAAATAAAATATAGGAAATAAAACTATTTTGAAAATGAAGCAGATATAGAGACTGATACATAATATGAAGGATGCAGTAGCAATCAATATAATTAAAAGCATATTATTAAACCAGTTCAACAACAGTAATAAAATTCTATGAAATTATTTTCTTGTCACTAACACACGGAATTCAAAATTACAAATTCCCTGTTCTGCTACAAGACACTACTTTCTTATTACTTACTCTTCATTTCTACCACTAGTTTTTCAAAGACAGGCTAACATTTTTTTGTTGCTGATTTTTTTGCATTTTTAGTGCAAATGGCATTTATGAAAAAGATGCAGGATTAAAAAATACAGTATTGAAATACTATATCAAAAGTATAATCAGCTGGGAGCCGGAGATAACCAAATCAAACTCATTCTTGGATATCATAATACTTTCATATTTTTGTTTTTATGTCAGGTGATTGAATGTCTTCTATGCTACCTACTTGGGATTTTGGGCTACATTTGGGGTCCTTGCAGAACTGGACTTTTGATTAATCTGTGTCTGTGGTAGCTCTATCATAAATTCATTAGCATGCCAATAATAATATTTAGAAGTTTTATTTCCTGAGAGTTCAAAAGAGCTAAGAGGGTAAAATAAGAGTATTATTTTAAATGTGGGTTAAATACAGCATACAAAGTTGAAGTGACACACTGAAAGTCAACAACAGAGCTGTAGATAAAATCCAGATTCACTAAGCCTCAATTAAATCAGAAATACTGGTTCAGATTCCTTCCCAGGGCACACCATATCATTTTATTAATAGAGTTGTATTATTTTTAGAAGTTTGCTTTTGAAAATAGAAGTACTTATCACTGGACTAATTAGAGGGGAAACTAATAGCTGAATATAATGACTCTGTTCCAGTGGAAGAAGTGACACTGACCCAAACACTAAAGCAAAACAGACACACTTTGGTATTGATGGCTACTGATTTCTTTGTTCCATTGCATGCTGTATATAAAGTAATGATATAGGAGATTATATCCTTACTGTTTAATAAAATTTGGCTTGTACCTAAGGAAAATGATTCTTCGTACCTAAGGAATCTAAATTCTATTTCCAGCTCTGCCACAAATGTCCTGTGTGATTTAGAACTACCTTTCAGTCTCACTGAGATGCAGTTGACTTGTCAGTAAAAATTTCTTAATGTCTCTGAGACAAAAATAGAATTTCTAAAAATGTTTGGGATCAATGTTTTAAAGGTTCTATGATATTTTTATCAAAAGCAGTACTTGCTTCGCTTAAATAGAAATGTTGCATCAGTGCTATGCTATCTGACTACACCTTTTCTGTGTTGTATAGAGATCTTGCAACTGCCTTTGATTGTTTTGGTGTAGTTAATACAAACAGATACTATTAATATAGTTCTGTCAAGAATTATTAGGAAATATTTTTTTTATGTGATTAACAAACTTCAAACTGTACATATGCGTTAGAATTTATAGTAAATTTGTACAATAACATGAGTGTTGCTAATGTACCATGAATATCTGAATAACATTAATGTAATGATAGCAAAGGTCTCAGTCTCTTTAACAACTGTAATTAAGTCATTTGTCTATTTTACATAATTATGAATTTTTCTTCATGTTAGCTAAAAAAATATAGGGAATCTTTCTTTCTAATGCAAACAACTATGACCATAATTATTAACCTGCATGTACAAGGCTGTACGGCCTGTTTCACAAATAAAGATCAGAGGCATAATCCGTAGCCCAAGCAAATTTAACATGATACCAAAAGTTACCTCACAGAAAAATAAGAAAAGAAAGATTGAGCAATGAAGAAGAACAATACAATCATGCAGAACTACAAAAATGAAGAAAAATAATTCAGAAAGTTAAAACATTATCTCATTAGGCAGCATCTAATTCCTGAAGATTTATAAAGCATTTCCTCCATCAAAAGTTTATCTGAAAATTTTTCACTACATAGCTTCTTTCTCTACAGCAGATTGACCACTGGTATAACTTGATATAGCAGTTCTTAATTTTAAATGCAAAAATAAGAAAGTTTTATTATTTCTTTTCCAGGTGAGTATATGTGCTAATGACTATATTAATTCAGGTTTTTTTCAGGCTACACTTTTTTAGGTTAAAATTGACTTCTAAGAAGCCTTTGAATGAAAACAAGGAGACTTAGAAAACTGTCTTCTAAGGAGTATTATATATTCAATGACAAATACTGTTAAGGAACAGCTTAATCTAGCAAATTTTGCCCTTATATATTTGCCATTGTTGAGGATGTTGAATAAACAAGTAGAAGCAATATTGAAATTTTACAGCTCTAGGCCATATTTTCAACAAGCCTGCTAATTAGCTTAGAACTAATTAGAACTAATAAAAAGCAGCACTCCAAACACTTTGTGGTTTATTTTATTTTTATAGGGAAGGTTAGAAGTTTAGGGTAACCATTTGTTCTCAGGCCTAAAGAAAAAGCCAAACAAATATTCAAGGTTACTGGAGCTTTTTAAAGGGATATAACTCACTGGTAAGGAGTGTGTTTCTTTCTCTTCCTAGCAAACCCAGTACATACGGTATTAAAAGGTTCAAAAGACTACTAGCCCTTACTTTGCCGACTTACTCTTGTAAAATACTTCTGGGAAAAATCCAGTTCTGATCATTTATGTCCACACAGTCAATATAAAAAACAATAAAAGGTTTTATAGCTGTCTAAATCTTATTAATATGCCTAACATTAATACAACAACTGATAGGCAGTTTTTACTGTTTCCAACCTGAATTCATAAAGAATGCAACCAAACTGCAAATATATTTTGTGTCTTTAAATTTATGCTGGCTGTTGAAAACACTAATGAAATCTGATCTATGTTAAGAGATGAAGGGGAGCTAGCTCCTTATCAGATAATTTTGTATACTCTAAACTGTAATGTAGACTTTGTTTTAATTAATGAACTGAAATATTGCTGTCCTAAAGCTTCTTCATCATTTTTACAGTACCCTGAAAAGTATTAACTAGAAATACAGATTCTACATGATCATACTTCATTTTATATACTGACAGTGTGAACAGGCAGCTTCAAGAGTCAAAAGCTCTCTTGCATTTCAACTGAAGGCTTTGGGATATAAAAGTAAATCCTCTAAATACTATTAATGGATGCTTTGTTAGGCAATAAAAATTGCTGCATACAATGTGTCATGAACAGAAACACAGTCCATAACCCTACCAGGATAACCTCAGTCAGGGACCTTCAGGTTTCCTCTCACTTCCCTCTAGTCATCATCTAGGAGAAGCCCCTAAGGGAGCTGATGAATGTGAAGGTCATCACCTGTGTGACAGTCAAACATATTCCTCAGCAACAGGAGAAATTTTTTTACGGGAATTTTTTTTTCTCATCTTTTAAAGTACTTTTCATCACTTTGACAAGTGACTTTAGAAGGGGTCAGTAAGTAATGCTGGGACTCAATGGTCCCCTTTTCTTGGTTCAAATCTTCTGGCCTACCTTCAGTTTGAATAGACACTTTCCATACATCTATTAAACCTTTCCAAAAAGCCTTAAGAGGATAATCACACACAGAAAAGAAAAGTTTGGGGCTTTCATGTAATTGTCTCCCAGAACTGTGGGAAGCTTTAACCCTTCCCTACCTTACAAGTTTTTCACATGCCCAGAATATTTTCTCAGTGTCAGTTTTCCCGATCAGCAGCTCTGCATTCTCTTTATGAGATCACTGAAGTTCTTATCTTTAACAAATTAAACAAAAATTTTTTATCATTGTTTGATTCATCCCTGCTGGAATTTGTGTCTTTAAGCTGCAGACTGCAAATGGTAATATGCACAATAGAGGTTTGTTACGGATTCTGAAAACTACCTGGTCCTTTCCCAAATTAGAAAAAGTCCGTAGAGTAATTGGAATAAAAGCTGGTTATTTCCCTTTTTTATAAAAATAATGTCTGGCTGACGTACAGATTTCCTGCTAAACATTGGGATATAGCCTTTACACCAGGTATTTGGAGTCGTAGCTAACTGCATGGAGTTGAGTACTACTGAAGCAAATACCTGCCTCACAGTGGCTACTATTCACAGTGGAAGACAACACACTAAGCTAGACCTTAGCCTAGTCCTAAGCAAATTCAGTGAAAACTTTAAAAACATGTTACATGTTTTCTTCAGGTGTAATCAGTACAGGAATTTTCAAGGAAATTGTGCTTAAAGACAGTAGGGAGAAGAAAATTTGAGATAGAAGAAAGAAACGAAATGCAGTTATTGCTTTGAAAGGCACTTTTAAATGACCCCAACTGCAAAAATAATGGTTTTGTTTTCATATTTTATTAAAAAAAACCCCTTTATTTTCTCAATAAATTCACTGTCTTTGAAATGGGTATTCTTCAAGACAGAAATAGTAGATTTTACTGGTTGCAACCATGACTGGGAGCAGACTAATACTCTTCATAAAATCACTTAGTAATTCATCGTGGCCTCACATTGAACAAAACAAACAAGTTACAGTAGATCATACAGCAAGTTTGATAGGTTACAAAGAAAGCCATCAAAAAATATATGGATTTTGTAAGTTATTTCATTTAGAGATGGGAGGGAAAAAAAAAAAAAAAAAAAAAAAAAAGGAAAAAAAAGCTTATGTCCAAACACAGAAATTAAGTTTTCACAGAACAGAACAATGTATAAATTCAATCCTACCCTGAAAACATAGCTAGTTCATGGGAAAAAAAAAAAAGATATTATTTCATTATATTCATGGCTGGCTAAATGGAAGGAAAAAATATCCTGTCTCAGTATAAAACTTTACAAAGAAAACACAAGCAACTGTCAAACTTTATTGAGTATTTTCATACTTGAAACCTTTATCTTCTTTAAGCTGGTTTAGATTTCAGTGAACTAGAAAATAAGAAAACAGCTTACTGTAAACCAACTGAACATTGATGATTAAACAATTCTAAATTGTGTCTGAGCTTGCTAATCAACCAAAAAGAACTTTTTAAAAACTTCAGTTTAGAGGGGAATGATTGCTCATTATCACAGAAAGACACTATTTTTTCTCTATTCAGAATACATTTGGTTGGAAGCTGATCAGTGTGCATCTACTGAAGGAACGTGAGCATAATATGAAGTAAACTCTCCTTAATATTTGGAAGCAGTCAGTGAGACTGTATGGACCTGCTGACAGCTTGGTGTGACACATACTTTCTCCTTACCTATCCTCAGTAAGGTTGATTAGTGATTCTCTCAATTTCCCTTGCCTACAAAGCACCAGACCTCTACCTTAGATGCACCATGTAATACATAAATAACTCCTGTCTGTCTTTAACATTTCCTAACCTGCCAAATGCCAGGGATCACTGATCACACTGGAAGTCCGCCATGAAATTCAACAAGGTGTTTAAAACAAGTAATTTCTTTTCATTACACTGACCTCTACAAATGGCCTCATATCTTCATTAGAAGTTCAGACAAGGTAGAAAAATGGTTTTGCATTGGAGGAGAAGATAAATGAACATCTTACACCCTCTCAGCAACAGTAAGAAATTCAGTCTGATGACTTATGGTTAGATCTCAAAATGGACATAGACCTTAAAATATTATGCACTGTAACATCATTTGCCCAATCTACAGTCCAGAATGGTGTCCAAATGTAAATTTAAATGATCTTGAAATCTTTTTTTCAAAGATAATGCTTAACCATTCCTATGAAATTTTTTTCAAACACTATTTTCTAATGTAAGTAGTTGTCCCATCATAAATAGAAAGTCCGTTGTCCCCGTGATAATGTCTGAAAGACAGGATTCCATCAGAAAGTGTACTACAAAAGGAATCCTACTTTCTTTTTCTGGCCTCATTAACTGTGGAATGGATTCCAGGCAGGGATAGAGATTTTCCTCCTCCTTGTCCAGGTTTTTTGGAGTATGGAAGATACAGGATTTGAACACTTTTGTAGAAGAGTAAATGGGCCTTGGGTCTTCCACTTCCTAGGTGAACTTTGCAACCACTATTCTGCTGTATAAAAATGGGAATCTGATTTTTTAAAAAAAAACACAGAGCATCAGGGCTTGGAGCAAACTTGGAGAAAACATCAGTCTGAACTCTCTGAATATTATGATTTGTATGAGTGATAATACATATATATATATTTAAAAGCATAACATGAAAAGCCTTTAAAATATAATAATCTTTTCCTTCTTACTTTTTCACCATCCATCTCATTAAAAGATTGACCTATTAGCCAACATTCTGACAAAGAGGGTGATAACCCAAAACTACCCATAACTCATATATACCTTTTCATGACAAGAAGGTATACATATTCCTTCCAAAGCTAGATAATACCAAAATGCATATTTTCTTGAAAGTAAGCAATATATTCAGTCAAAAGCCTTGGTTCTTTCATCCTGTGTCATGATAAAACAGCATTTTATAAGACCGTATAAGTCAAATTTTTATTTTAAAAAAGTGAATGTTTTAAAACTCTCTCTTCTTCTTACTTTGTTCTACCAAAATAGAGAGAGAACTCCAGAAAAGAAAAAACAAACACTCCCTCCCCTCCTACAAAATGCACCAACAGATCTATGCTGAGATGTGTGTTTCAGCATGACATTATCATGGTTCTCACTATTTCCTTGTAATGACTGTATAAGAACCACAGGGAAATGATGCCTCCAGTGTAGAGTGTTTTTCTCCATAATAAAAAATTATTAGTTGAGGAATTCTTTGCAAATATGAAATAGGGTTATAAAATAAATCAGGTGATAAAAAGGAGAACCACATTTTCAGCTGGTAGAAATTAGCATAGTTCCACTGGAGACAAAGGAGCCTATTTATATTAGCTGAAGATTTAGCTATTATTTGATATTCAGGGAGCTCAGTGATGAAAGAGCTGTAAGGCAAACAGTGAAACAGATGAGAGAAAAGAATAAGTAAGAAATGAGAAGGCAAGCAGGATTCATATTCATTCTGATCGTGCAGATCATCTGTCCTTCCAGAAATCACAGTAAGCACCGTGAGGCCGCACATCCATAGGAAACACCTAACATACTTACTGAGAACTCACTTAATTTCATTAAAGTACTTCCTGAGGCTTCTCTACCTCTCTCATTCCAAGTCATATAGTGGAACAATTATCTAAACATATAACTACACCAGGATCTGAGTTTTGCTTTGGGCCCTGTTGGCTGCTACAATTCAAACCACAGTAATTAAGGTAAGCATAATAAAAAAAATGGTTTTGAGATAAGCCTGAATTCTCTGAGTTTCTACTTTAACATGCCTGGATATTTTATGCAAACTAGGCTTCTGAAAGAACAATATTTTACAGCCCACAGAAAAATGCATGCAGCACTGTTCTTGTTAAAAAAAAAAAAAAAAAGGCAATATCACTATACTTATAAAAGAATACTTAAAATGTTGCAAACACTGCTATGAAAGGATCCCATTGAAAAGCCATTAGTATGTTTTGCAGTGCATTTCTTCCCATGAGCCACTAGAGTAGGACTTAACACACTAAGGGATGTCAAGTGCAGGTAGTCACGTCAGCTCTGCCCACAGCTGGAGCTGTCAGATGAGGCTTATTAGTACATCCCAGCTGCACATTAATGTTCCTGAATGCATCTCAGAATGGAGGTAGTTTACTTCCATTTTACAATCAGTATTGATATAAGGCAAGTATGCTACTCTCTACGCCTGTGCATATCATGTTTTCCAGCAATCATGCTATGCATGTTTGAGTCCCACATAACCTAGTCATGATGTTTCTATCTTAATTCAACACTCCAAGAAGCATCTTCCTTGCTTCTTTTAGATTAAGAATGCACAGCTGCTGATTCTGTCACACATCTGTTATTTCTATGGACAAATATACTTTGCTCTTCAAACTTTTTTCTTTGGGATTCATATGTTATGAGAAATTAAGAAATATGATCAAATCTTATTTAAACAAACTAAAGGATATTATCTTCAGGTTAGTTATTAAGTGGAGATGTGGTCATACCTGGTATTACCAGGAAACTATCGACCTGCGAGTCTGACCTCGATGCCAGGGAAGGTCATGGAGCAGATCATCTCGAGTGCCATTAAAAGTCATATAATGGACAACCAGGGGATCAGGCCTAGTCAGCATGGGTTTATGAAAGGCAGGTCCTGCCTGACAGATCTGATCTTCCATGATAAGGTGACCTGACTATTGGATGAGGGAAAAGCTGTGGATATCATCCTCCTGGATTTTCAAAAAGCATTCAACACTGTTACCCATAGAATTCTCATAGAAAAACTGGCTGCCCATGGCCTGGATAAGTGAACGGTCTGCTGGGTCAAGCACTGGCAGGATGAACAGTCCCAGAGAGTGGTGGTCAATGGAGCTAAATCCAACCGGCGGCCAGTCACAAGTGGTGTTCCTCAGGGCTCGGTGTTGGGACCATTTCTGTTCAACATCTTTATTGATGATCTTGATAAGGACATAAAGTGTATCATCAGTAAGTTCACAGATGACACCAAGTTATGCGGGAGTGTCGATCTGCATGAAGATAGGGAGGCAGTACAGAGGGACTTGGATAGGTTGGATTGGTGGGCCAACGTTAACAGGATGAGCTTCAACAAGGCCAAGTGCCAGGTCCTGCACTTGGGCCACAACAACCCCATGCATTGCTACAGGCTTGGGGAGGTGTGGCTGGAGAGCTGTCTGGAAGAGAAGGATATGGGGGTTCTAATTGACAAGCAGCTGAACATGAGTCAGCAGTGTGCCCAGGTGGCCAAGAAAGCCAATGGCATCCTGGCTTCTATCAGAAATAATGTGACCAGCAGAAGTAGGGAGGTGATAGTCCCCCTGTACTCTGCACTGGTGAGGCCACACCTGGAGTATTGTGTCCAGTTTTGGGCACCTCAATACGAGAGAGATATTGAGGTGCTGGAGTGAGTGCAGAGGAGGGCAACAAAGCTGGTGAAGGACCTGGAGAATAAATCCTGTGAGGAGCGATTGAAGGAGCTGGGACTGTTTAGTTTGAGAAGTAGAAGGCTGAGGGAAGACCTCATCACTCTCTAGAGCTACCTGAAAGGACATTGTAGAGAGGATGGTGCTGGTCTCTTCTCACAGGTAATTAGCAATAGAACAAGAGGGAATGGCTTTAAACTGCAACAGGGGAGGTTTAGACTGGACATTAAGAAAAAAAGTTTCACAGAAAGAGTGGTCAGACAGTGGAATAGGCTGCCCAGGGAGGTGGTGGAGTCACCATCCCTGGATGTGTTTAAGGGTCGTTTAGATGAGATGCTGGGGGATATGTTGTAGGGGAGAACTTTGTAGAGTAGGGCTGATGGTTGGACTCGATGACCCCAAGGGTCTTTTCCAATCTGAACGATTCTGTGATTCTGTGATTACATGCTGCTGGGAAGTGAAGTCTTGCTCCTGTGAACTAAGGCTTCTAGCAACTTTCAATTTTTGCATATACATATCACTGCTTCAGATGCAATAAGCCTTAGCTAATACAAACTGGGATGATACTTGTTCATGTGTTCTGGGGAACACATAACTAAACTGTCAAAATCTATTGTGTAGCAGAACAAAAACATTTGCTCTCAATAGTTTCCTTATGAACACAAGAACAGGTTTGGCTGACAAAGTCCTACCGTCCATGGTGGTTCCTCTCTTAATGGAAATTATAGCTGGTTGATACAGAATCAGACTGCAGCTATACTTCAGCGGAATCTATGATTCTAGCTATTTCCATCATTGAAATAGTCTACTCACAGGTGTAAATTAAGAATGTCATACAAACATTTAGGACAAGATCAGAGACTGCAAGACACCTAAAGATCCAAAGTGTATTTGTGTTTAATGTCCTCTTCTCAATCTCTTGCTGATGTTATAAAGAAATTTCTTCAGCAATTTTACTTCTTGTTTCAAATCACCTCCCTGTAGTTCCTTCCCTAGCAGCCTCATCCATTCAAACTTGCTGCCCAGACACATTATCAAAGTTAAAATGATAAAGTAGAACTAAATAAAACTGAAAAAAAAATTTTAAAGCAGTTGTTGAAGAGTTTTATTTTTGTTCACTTACTTATTCTTTAGCTTAAACTTTTCTGTTTCCACAGGCTGTGTGGGTCGACCTAAATTTTTAAAACAAAGCCTATATAGTTCTTAGGCCACTGTGTCAGTATTTTAAAACCAAAAAACCCTCATTTTTTTAAGCTGCTGTCAGGGCCTTGAGTGCACCAAAAGGCTCTTCAAACCCTCTCACTGCCTCCATTCTGCACTCTAGATGTTTAACTAGCTCTCAGATGTGTTGAAATTCAAGTTTCACATAGTGCACGAATGAGACTGCTGTGAGCTTGACCACACTGAAGCTCCAGCTCTCACCCTTGATACTTGCCTGATCTACATATGCCTATGCCAACACATATGTGTGTGCCCAGCCAGGTACCTTGCTGATCTTTAACTGCTGACTTGGTTTCCTGGCTTGACCTTGGATCTGCCTCATCGCTGCAGATTTTTCTGGCCATCTCTGGACTGTGCCTGATCCTGGTCACCATCACTGGACCTGCTCTTCTTCCCCGTTAGTGTGCCATCAGATGACAACCTTGTCTTGCCCTGCCAGCTCTGCTCCTGACTCCCCTGTCCTTTCTTGCTCTTGCTGCTCCTTAACAACCAATATATGGATAAAAACACTTAAAATCTGAGGTGTTTTTAGCTACTGATTTAGAAAAAGTGGAGCATTGCTTTAAGTTCCTTTTGAAAACTCAACTGAAAAACTCATCTAGTAAGATCATGGATTTAGACCTTCTGACATGAATCACAGAATCACAGAATCATCTAGATTGGAAAGGACCTTGAAGATCATTTAGTCCAACCGTTAACCTAACACTGACAGTTTCCAACTACACCATATCCCTCAGGGCTATGTCGACTCGACTCTTAAACACGTCCGGGGATGGGGACTCCACCACCTCCCTGGGCAGCCAATTCCAACGCCTAACAACCTGTTCTGTAAAGAAATACTTCCTAATATCTAGTCTAAACATTCCCTAGTGCAACTTGAGGCCATTCCCTTTGTTCTATCACTTGTTACTTGGTTAAAGAGACTCATCCCCAGCTCTCTGCAACCTCCTTTCACATAGTTGTAGAGGGCAATGAGGTCTCCCCTCAGACGCCTCTTCTCCAAACTAAACAACCCCAGTTCCCTCAGCCGCTCCTCGTACGACATGTGCTCCAGACCCTTCACCAGCTTTGTTGCCCTTCTCTGGACACGCTCGAGTAATTCAATGTCCTTTTTGTAGTGAGGGGCCCAAAACTGAACACAGTAATCGAGGTGCGGCCTTACCAGTGACGAGTACAGGGGCAAGATCACTTCCCTGTCCCTGCTGGCCACGCGACTTCTGATGCAAGCCAGGATGCCATTGGCCTTCTTGGCCACCTGGGCACACTGCTGGCTCATGTTCAGCCGGCTGTCAATCAACACCCCCAGGTCCCTCTCTGACTGGCAGCTCTCCAGCCACTCTTCCCCAAGCCTGTAGCGCTGCTGGGGATTGTTGTGGCCAAAGTGCAGCACTCGGCATTTGGCCTTATTGAAACTCATCCAGTTGGCCTTAGCCCATTGCTCCAGCCTGTCCAGATCTCTCTGCAGAGCCTCCCTACCCTCGAGCAGATCAACACTCCCACCCAACTTGGTGTCGTCTGCAAACTTACTGAGAGTGCACTCGATCCCCTCGTCTAGATCATCAATAAAGATATTAAACAGGAGTGGCCCCAAAACCGAGCCCTGGGGGACACCACTCGTGACTGGCCACCAACTGGATTTTACTCCATTCATCACAACTCTTTGGGCCCGGCCATCCAGCCAATTTTTTACCCAGCAAAATGTGCAATCATCCAAGCCTTGAGCTGCCAGTTTTGCCAGGAGAATGCTGTGGGAAACGGAGTCAAAGGTCTTAATGAAGTCGAGGTAAACTTCACCCGCAGCCTTTCCCTCATCCAATAAGCAGGTCACCCTGTCGTAGGACATCAGGTTTGTCAAGCAGGACCTGCCTTTCATAAACCCATGGTGACTGGGCCTGACCATCTGGTTGTCCCGCATGTGTTGTAAGATGGTACTCTGGATGAGCTGCTTCATCAGCTTCCCGGGCACCGATTTCAAGCTGACAGGCCTGTAATTTCCCGGATCATCCTTCCAAACCTTCTTATAGATGGGCGTCACATTGGCTAGTTTCCAATCTGTCGGGACCTCCCCGGTCAGCCAGGACTGTTGGTAAGTGATGGAAAACGGCTTGGTGAGCACCACAGCCAGCTCCTTCAGCACCCTTGGGTGTAACCCGTCTGGTCCCATAGACTTGTGTGTGTCTATGTGATGCAGTAGGTCACTGACTGTCTCCTGGATTGCGGGGGGGTCGTTCTCCCAGTCTCTGTCTTCTGGCTGAGGAGACTGGATTCCCTCAATACAACTGGTCTTGTTATTAAAGACTGAGGCAAAGAAGGCATTAAGGACCTCAGCCTTTTCCTCATCACTTCTTACCATGTTTCCTCCTGCATCTAGCAGGGGATGGAGACTCTCCCTGGTCTTTCTTTTGCTACTGACATACTTATAGAATTTCTTGTTATCCTTGATTGCTGAAGCCAGGATAATTTCTAGCTGGACTTTAGACCTCCTGATTTCTGCCCTGCATACCTCACAGCCTCTTTGTAATCACTGTGAGTGGCTACCCCTTCTTCCAAAGGCTGTAAACTTTCCTTTTCTCCCTGAGTTCCAGCCAAAGCTCCCTGTTCAACCAGGGTGGTCTTCTCTGCCTCTGGTTTATCTTACAGCACCTGGAGACCCCCTGCTCCTGAGCCATTAACACTTCCTTCTTAAAGAGCGCCCAGCCTTCCTGGACCCCTATATCCTTCAGGATCGTCTCCCAAGGGATCCTGTCAAGCAGGTGCCTAAACAAGACAAAATCAGCCATTTGGAAGTCCAGCATGTCAGTTCTGCTTAGCCCTCTCCTGGCCTCTCTAAGAATAGAGAACCTATTATTTCATGATCGCTGTGCCCTTGTCGTCCTCCAACCACCACATCATCCACCAGTCCTTCTCTGTTCACAAAGAGGAGATCCAGTAGGGCACCTTCTCTGGTCGGTTCTCTCACCAGCTGCGTCAGGAAGTTGTCTCCCACACATTCCAGGAATCTCCGGGACTGGTCCCACTCCGCTGTGTTGTATTTCCAGCAGATGTCTGGGAAGTTGAAGTCTCCCACAAGAACAAGGGCAAGCGATCATGAGATTTCTCCTAAATGCCTATAGAATATTGTAAAAGATAAATCATAAATTATTTTTATTCCAGTCAGAAGTGACAGATGGCAATTCACCTTTTGACTGACTGACCACTGTCATTTAGCTAATCAATAGTACACATGTATAATGGTGATTTTAGCTCTTTAAACTAAAACACATAGAAAGATAACAAAGTATCTTAGTATTTCTTAAGAATGCCTCTCATAATAATAATTTGCAAATTTGAAAAGCACTAGATTATCCAACAGATTATGCAGATGTAATTTAATCCACCAAAATTAATAACCAATGTTCATGCCCCCCATTTTTGTCTGATTTTTACATGCAGAGATAACAAAACAGCTGTTAATAAACATAATTGTTAACAGAAACCAAAAAAGTGTCTATCACCAAAAATGTTTCAGGCTATGAAAAAATAGTAATTTTGATGTCCAGTATACTAGTGTCTGTGCCAGTGGTACTCATCCATTACTCATACAAACACAAGAAGAAATGAAAGCCTTTCATGTATCTCATCTCAACATAAAACTACTAAGGATTTTTCCATTGTAGACTTCTGTACTGGGTAGATTGTTAATAAGAATGTGGACTCTGAAGAACAGCAAGGCAAGATAATATAATAACAAACAATAAAAAGTATGAAATAAAACTTTTCTTTCTATAAGCTCTTTTAATCAAAGAGACTCAGAGAACTACAAATAATAATACCTTATCCTTCTCAATACATCTCTCTGAGAGGAAAAAGCTGATCCTCTGTCAGTAAGGACAGAAATATTCATTGCCTTAATTGTAATTGATTTACTATATTTGGTGTATTTTCACCCTTGACAGTGGAAAAATGGCCTATTGTTCATATAACAAAAGAATACTCTTCTTTAGAATTTTTGAATAAATCTGTTTGACTATTAATTCATAATTCTTCTACCATCAATAACTCAATATATATTTAAAACTGGACTCCTATTGTTCCAGGTAGTATTTTTAAAGAAGTAATTTAAAACCAAAACCATGAAACTTCTGTTAGAGAAGCGGGAAGAAACCCAGTAATGAAATGGGAAGGCCTGTTTTTATCCCCCATCTTAGTAACCACTTCATGATGAATGAGAATCTTCTCATGGAATCATATTTGAATTGTTAAAATACTGATTAATACATTTCAGTAAAGTAAGCAGAATTTTTTATTCCCTTCTTCCCCCAAAAACTAATGGGGAAAAAGAAAGAAATTCTCTGAAATTTTGAAAGAATATTATGTTGCAATTTTTTTAAACTGCATAATCTGTTAAAGCTTTCCCTTTTTTTGAGTATTCAAAGCAGGTGCAAATATTTATGTGTTGGGATGACTGTCCTATAGCTTTTACTTAGTTTTAATAACAATGTTTCAATATAGTTTTTGTTGTGGCTTTATTATTTAAAGAGCATTTTGAGTAAATGTAATAGAACAAATTATGAGAGACCAAGGCATAGGTTAAATCTGCTCTTAAAAAAGTACAAGATACACACTAGAATTTATGGATTTTTTTCTATATCCATTTTTGGTAAATTTTGCTTTTAACACCTTGCACACTAAAACATTTAGCTAGAAAGGCTTTTTAAGTTGTTTTCTTCTCTCTGATTTAGAACATATACCTCAGTACATGGACTCAATTTCTTATATTATCATAGAATGAATCCATGTCTATGTTAATGACATGGGAAGAGTTCTTTTGTCATATAACATATATAGCTATGTACTTAAACATAATGAAATTTTCCAGCAACATTGGTTTTAACTGTGAAGGGAAACCAGAAGTCATTAACGTCGTTAAGAACAGAACTCCTGGATATGTTATTTTGCTACCCTGAACGTGTCCGTGAGTACATTACATATTATAAAAACTGTGACTGATGTAACATGTCTCTTCAAATTAAAGACTTTTACTCAATATAGCCAATAAAACAGAATATGTCTGCCAATTTCTCCATTAAAATCTTGCTGATAGGTTTTACTTGAATTATATCAAACTTCAAATTTTCTATAATGATTCCAAAAGCATGGCTACGCATAGAAATAGAAATGAATAATTAAAGATGAATTTGAAGTGAAACCATGGTTGAACTATAAAAATCACTGTAAAATTTCAAACAATTCAGCATTCTTTTTGAATCTTTGAACCTCAATTTCCAAATTAGTTGCAATGTTTGCTATAACCCTGATCAGAATTATAAGTGGTGTTTCTTCCAGAGAACCCAGAAACTTAAACTAATTATTTAGCATTTAAAAAGTTTTAACCTTAGCATACAGGAACAGATGCTGTGTTCATTTTGTTATGTTCTGTTGTGCCTGTAAGAAACCATAGTTACGAAGATGCATAAGATGGCTTTCATTTTCCAGATGATTAAGCCTTCCAGGGGCGACCAGACAAAACTTTTTACAGTTTCATTTATTTCTGCATATATATATGAGTTTACTTGATTTTGGGAGGAAGGAGGCCAGAGTGTTACATTTTGTCTATAAAAACCATCCCACTGGAACTTTTAGCAAAAGTCATCTTTATGTCAAGGACATGATATTTTAAGAACAGTTTTTTGTTCTGAAGCTCAGGAAAGTTCAGATTAACTTGATATTAAAAACTAATCACCATTTCAAAATGGAATTGGTAGCATTGGGATGAGAGGTCTGTTCCCTTCACACTATCCTTTAATCGAAAGTATTCCCTAGAATTTTGAAGATCATGACACTTGCCACCTTTAGCAGCATGAGTAATGTGAATTACTTGAAATATAAATGCAAACTGACCAGTTCAGCATATCAGGACAGCTTGTAATCTATAGCAAACTGACAGTGAGACAGGCTAGGGAACATTTAATAACATAACAGACATTGGTGGATCCAATTAACAATAGATTAAAATATAGAGATTTTCATTTCTAAAAATTACTAGGAAACAGTATTATAAGGTCATGCAATTTTTAACTAAAGCAGTTAGAGAACATTTTAATAGGAGCAATTTTGAAAAAAAAAAAAAAAAAAAAAGTGTGTTTTCTTGGGGGAGGGCTCCATTTTATAAATGTTTTTAAAACGTAACCTAGAAAACTCGCCTAAAAGTAAGGGCCTGCAGGGATAATCATTTTAGCTGATTTGATTTAGCATCATTGCAGTTATAGTCCAGCTTTTGAGAAAGACACTTGCTAGAAAACCAATCATCCAAGATTACCAGGCAATTAAAAGTATGCTAGGATGTGTTTTTATGGCTTAAGTCAAGAAAAAATTCTTACAAAATGGAAATGTGGGTAAGAGAAAAGATGATGTCAAGGATCAATAAACAGTCTAGGATATACTGGATAGTAATAGTCAAAGTAAAAGAGATTTCTACTTGAAATCATTCAGAAAAATGACCTATCTTCAAAATAAATAAAGAAGAAAGGTTATATCCTGTATAGAAAACCACAGAAATATCAAGCGGATAAAATTTGGTCTGAAAATAGAAATCTGGCTGAGAATCTGTGTAAAACTGTCTCACAGCTATTAATATTAGAGAATTATAATCACGTCTAAATCAATAAGACATAAATTCAGTTGTGCACAGAGCTAGAAGATGAAGAGCTCTAACATGCAAGATTAATTTATAACCTAAAAAATAAGAGAGGATGTTACAAGCATGTGACAATCATTTTAACATATATATTTGAAAAATGGATAAATACCAGAGTTTGTACCTTCTTTCTATCTCTGAATGAGTGAAGTTTTAGCCCACTAGTCAGTCACATAGTGTATGAACTAGTAGTATGGACTAAATACCCAGAATTAAGGTCAGGGATACCATTTTGCTTTGGAGGAATAATATTGACAACATAGAAAAATACTATTGTTCTCCACAATTTAACATTAACACATAGGTATACTTTTTTATGCTTTACTGCCAGTAAAAGTACCATCTTGTTTTAAATTTACGGTATACTGCATTGCCAAGAATTTCTTGCTGATATTCAGACTATGCTTTCTCTTAAAAACAAAACAACAGAAGGAAACTTGTGTTAAATCTTCTCTTAAGATAATTCTTATACACAAGTTTCCTTCTGTTGTTTTGTTTTTAAGAGAAAGCATAGTCTGAATATCAGCAAGAAATTCTTGACAATACAGATTTTTTAATCTTTTTTGCTATCTTTAAGCTGAAGACTTTAAATGGAAATTTTCAAAATAGTGAAACCCTCAGGATTTTGTAGTAAAGTTAGTTACAATGATTCTGAAACTATCTCCCCAACAAAAAAGTAAGAAATAAAGATATTAACAGTTATGGAAGGGAAGTTATGAAGGAAATCAAAATACTGAAGATATGTAAAATCTAGAAAATTATTTTTTGGAGTATGGTAAGTAAAGAAGCCTACATAAAAAATTATTTTTCCTTAAGGACAGGAAGTCTATAGAACTATGAGAAAATTTATTTACATTTTACGAAAAGTTATTGTTTCTTCTAAATGGCATAAGACTGAATTGTGGAATTCACCTAATGTCAAACTAAATAAAACCATCAAAGTTAGGGGTGTTATGGAGAATGGGTCCTTGAATACCTTAGAAAGCCCCTCAATTCCTTATTGCACTAAAAAACTTGAAAAAGGACAACAAATGCAATTTGTTTAAGTTGTTTCCATAAATGACTCGACTATTGTTGACTATGGATGAACAGAGGTTTCAGGACTAGGTTTATCTTTAAACTGTTATAGTAGTTTGATTCTTTAGTGCTGCCATTGCTTAAAGTATATTAGCAGATTGTTTTAATAACCTGTATCCTATGAAACAAAGTTAACAGGCTTTGATGAGTTTTACTGGATACCCAATTTGAAATCTGGAATCCTTTTTTCCAATTAAAGACATATTTGTAATCAGTAATTTCTAGTAGTTTTGCCTCTTTTGTCTTTTTTTTTTTTAAATGGAATGAACTAATGTTTTTTTTCTAATAGATCCACAGTTTAACTTTCCACCACTCCATAAGGACTGGAGGAATAGGAATTAACTGATCTTAGGCTTTGCCTCACTTCTTCATTTATGTACCCACTGCAGTACAAGATAACAAAATTAAATGCATCCATCTTTCAACCTTTACAAGAATTCAGAAATAAAGGCAATGCAAATTGGAAAATTTAGTTTATTATCTAGGGATCTTAATTTCATAACAAGATCACTCATCCTTACTTTCCTATCCAGAAGATCAATCCAAACTTCAGAAGGTATTCATTTGATAAAGTTTTTTATGCAATTTCAGTTTACATATTCAAATTTAGCAGTAAAATCATTACCTTTAAGAGTTATGCACCATTGACAAATAGCAGAATATACTGTCATGCAGCAAAGTAACTATAACATTTAATTTATTCTGGTCTGAATTTAGCTTAAAAGAGTGATTACTTCTGAAAGTGTGATGTGAGTATCAACTCCATTAGAATTATGTGTTTCAAATGCCAAAAGAGGTGATAGCATGATCTGTTCACACAAATATCCTAGCATGAGAACTTGAGACTGAGAATGAAGAAAAATGCAGTCTTAACAGTGACTTTTCACTGAAGGTGATGGTATTACAATTGAACGAACTACATCGCACATCCCACACGTAGTCAGCAAAAATATTCCATTCTTCAGGTTAGGAAGGGATATTCTGGAGGTCAAAGATGAAGTCACACTGAAAGCTGAGTGTCCAGATTTCTTCAGCATTTCCCTAAATGTTACCTGTGTCATCATACTTTATGCAGGTTCTCTAATTAATTTGAAAAGAAGTTTGAATACCTTCTCCAGTAGAGCTGGGTGATGTGACTAATGTGGATCATGTATGCTTCAGTGAAGAAGTGTGGCTGGCATAAGACATCTCCCAGTTGGATGAGTTGGGTTTTTTTCTGTTACATTTTGAGCACGCACACTGTTATTGTTATGTACTAGATGTTATGTAACATTGTATAAATGTGACATACAACAAAACTAAAACATCAGGTTAGAAAGCCACATATCTTATCCTAGCCCACTTAATTTGTCAAAGGAAGTACTAGCACCACAGACTGCAGTCTTTCTTTAGTACAGGGACCTTCTGTTAGAAGCTACTAGCAACAGTGAAGGTAAATGAACAGGACTCTTGCCCCATTCTATAACCTTAGCAAGCAGTGCAAATAAAATAAAAAAATTAATGTTAAATGGATTTTAAACATGGATTGTAAAAGAACAAGTTTTTCGTCACTATTTTAGTCTTTGGTTAAGAAATTCAGAGTTGTTAGTGGTTACTTACAATGATTTTTAAATTATCTGATTGTTTATTCATCAATTCAGACCTTACCAAAGTGCAAATTAATTGTATCAGAATAGTCATACCTGCTCTAAAAGATGGAGAGGGACACAGAAAAATAACAATAAATAAGTAAATAAATAAAGGCAAGGCCAAAAGGCAAACTGCTAAAACTGAAATTGTTGAATGCACAAATATGAAGAAAAGATTTTCACTATTCATTGTGAGACAAAATATAGAAAGGATAAAGGTACCAAAAGCATTAAATGAATTTTGACACTGGTAACCTGCGTTTCAGGCTAACCAAAATGCCGAAAACTAGCACCAGGATTTAAAACTCCCAGTCAGAGGAAATGTTCCATGGCTCTAGAGAGGTGAATAGTTGAATCAGGTTACATATTACTGATGATTTACACACATGACCGAGACAAGGAGACAAGCTACAAAGCTGTTAAGTTTGATCATGGTAGAATAAAGTAACCAGCAAGCTCAACTCCAAAAAAAATGGATTGCTAATACATAAGAGATGAATCTTGGGAATTTACACTCTACAGTAAGAGTTTGTGATTTCCAAATTTAATATCTTACTTCTCTCTAAATATTCCAGAAAACATAAAATAATGGAAAGAAAAAAAATTGAGCACTGTTTTAAACTAAGTACCCATCTGTATGGACAGAATGGAGGTCCAGGTAGCTTAAGGTAAGAAAAAACACATAAATAAAATTACGCTTGCTATTCATTTTCTGTGTTTCTTCTAGCAAACCAAATCTCAAACCATTTCACCACTCCTTTCTTTATATTAACTGAAATAGTTCAAGATATGTAAGTAAGATATGATATCCAGAGTTTTCTCAGAACTATATTGTTAGGGGTCAGTTTTGTCTCTCAACTCTATAACATAGCCAAAGTACTAAAGCAAATTTATCACATAATGAAATTTTCTGGAAGCCACTCAGATGATATAACAAATGTTAACACCTCTGATTCATACTGAGGAGCTCAAATAAGAATAACAATTATAGGGCACATACCACATTGAAATTTATAAATGGTTTAACCGTATGAAAGATGAGAGTGAAAAGCAATTTTGCTTTTAATGCATTGAAAAGTCAAAGAAAAATATTTTTCCATCACTGGAAAAAAAAGAGGTAGGTGGAAAAAAACACTCAAAACCTGATAGAACTAAAAGCTAGCTAAACAGAAATGTCTTGTGAAGCAGTTACATAAACAACTTTAATTCTCTCTTTCCTGAATAATGTGATCAATAAAAATGGAAAATCAATAAAAATAACTGCCTTTTGAGAGTGTGAGCTGCAAATGAAATCCCTTTCATTTTACTTAGGGAGGAGTCAAATTAATACCTTCATCTGATCATAAGTAAAAAGACAGTGGAAAACTACTTTTTTTTTTTATGTCTCTTATTCTGGTGAAAATACAGCTCAGTCAGATTATCAAATCTGTTATTGGCAGGAGACATTAATATTTATTGACGCTACAAACTCTTGGATACATTGGCAAACTTTGAAATCATCTCTCTCTGGCATTTAGACACCATGAGACTATTTGAAATCTAAGAGAAATGAGATAGTAAAGTAAATTGTACCTATTAACCTTACCATTTATTAAAATAATTGAATCATGAAATTTAAAGCTACAAGGGAAATATATCTAAACACTGAGTTTGGACGTATTATAGAACTCCTAATATGAGCTGTTTAAACACATAGCCTGCAGTGGTTTTACGGAGAGGGGAGGGGAGGGGAGGGGAGGGGAGGGGAGGGGAGGGGAGGGGAGGGGAGGGGAGGGGAGGGGAGGGGAGGGGAGGGGAGGGGAGGAGAGGAGAGGAGAGGAGAGGAGAGGAGAGGAGAGGAGAGGAGAGGAGAGGAGAGGAGAGGAGAGGAGAGGAGAGGAGAGGAGAGGAGAGGAGAGGAGAGGAGAGGAGAGGAGAGGAGAGGAGAGGAGAGGAGAGGAGAGGAGAGGAGAGGAGAGGAGAGGAGAGGAGAGGAGAGGAGACTGTATTCTTGAGTCTTTTCTACAATATTTTAATATTCTGGACTATTAGACTTTTTAAAATTATATTAACAATATAGTTCTTAATTTAATATAGTTAATTGTCTTTTGTCCAAAACCATATTTTAAGTGTAATTTAGGTATTGCAAAAAATAAGTTCCCGGTAGTCCTTTAGCTTTATTTTGATATAATTCTTTAGATCAAAACTGATGTCTTAAAGTCCTACAAAAGATGACAGAAAATAAAAGAAAAAAGAAAAACCTGTCTGTAACATGTACAAAGTTTGATTTCACTCACAAATTACCAATAAAGAAGAAAAAACATAGAAATTAAGCAAGAGAGAGAACTAATCTTGAATTTACTTAATTTAGATACAGCTTCTCACCAAGTCAGCCTAGAAGCTTCTTGGATTGCCTGTATCAAGGCATCTTCTTCCTCCCAGTTCTCTGAATAGCTGCAGATCCCTACAAGGAAAAGTACCTGCAGATGGAAGGCTTTGGAGATTATTGGTAAAATGCCTTTTTCATCCCTTTCGGTCACGGGGACAGGCTGCAGCAGATCAACCCAACCATCCTCAGATTATTCTTCCATGTTATCCTGACCTTGAGAATCACAACCAGCATATCTCTGGTTATGAACTCTGTAGTATTGCACTTATATATGATACAGAAAGTCACAGAAAAAAAACCTCTTTCTGATATTTGCTGCACTTACAAATCAAATTCAGTTTTCAATTAAGTGAATAATTTTACAAATGAAGAAAGGCTGACACAGCAAAATTCATATACAGTAGAAACATTAAATCTTTAGAAATGCGGAGAAGAAAACTACAGAATTTTCTATAGTTTGCTGTAAAGCAAAGACAAACATGCAATTTATAATGAATATTTCCAGGGGAGGGAAAAAAAAGGGGGGGGGTCGGGAAATAATCTTCTTAATTCCCTTTAAAAAACAGTAATAAAAACTCCCATCAGGTTTCTTCCTATAAGGACATCACAAAGAAAACCTGCTCTGTCTGGAATGGCAGGAATTTTTTTTCAAGAGATACATCTCACAGGGTTAGCTGTTTCAGCAGTACCTAGAAAAAACGTACAAGTATTGGCATTGCTTAATCTGAAGTCCAACAGGGAAAGAAATTATAGAATGTGTCTCTCTTCCGTAACTAATGAATATATAAATTGCTGAGCACACAAGTAAATACTTTGGGGAAAGCCCTTCTCTCCATGTTGAGTATTGTCTTAAATTGGAAGTGCCTTGGTGTAGGATTATTTTTTAACAGAATAATGTATTTTGCTGTTTAAAACACCATTTGAATGTAGTTTATTTTAATAGTAATAAAGCTTTTGACCTTTGCAAAACACTTTGAAATCTGTTAACAAAAAACACAATAGGAAAGCCAGGTGTTATTATCATTTACTATTGTATGTGCAATTTAAATGACAGGAATCCGCAATGAATTATACATTGTAATACATTAACAGAAAGAAGTGGAAAAATAAGGAACATTTTGTGGGGACTTCTACTCCATCTCTATGGAGATTTATTCAGGGAGAGGAGAAGGGGAAAGTAAATAAGTGAGCAACTCCTGGAGGTTCTTTTCACACTAGTCAAGAAACTAACAGCTCTCTTAGGGAATTATTCAGCTGCATGTATGATTAATCGATAAGATAAAGTATGTAAATTAGGTAAGCATTATGGCTTACAAGTCACTTGTAGTTAGTTCATGCGAACATACTTCTGTTGTAGCCATTCTGGAAAGTATCTAAAGAAAAAGACCATTAGAAATACCAACTGATCAGGCAAGCTTTCAGTTAAACAAGATGGAATGCACAAGAGTGCAATTTATAACCATCAGACTTATCCAAATAAAAAGAGAAAAAAAAGTGAGAATCGCTATAAGCAATACCTCTTTTTTTTTTTTTTCTTCACTAACAAAATTTATTTGTTTGACAGAACAGTGTAACCTTTTAATGCTTGAGATAAGATTATTATTGCATTTTTCTGAGAAGTGTTAACACTGTTTGGTTCAATTAGTCACAATAAGCTCCTACTGTTATAAGATTTAGGTTGTAAAACTAGTATAAATAATGATGAAATTGTCTGCAATAAACCGAAGTGAAAGGCAATGGGAAGTATAGTAATTTTCTCTATTCAGAAATCTAATAGTTGGAAAAAGAGTATGGCAAAGTATTAGAGAGGTCCCTAACACAGGAAATAGCTGGATGAGTAATTTGAAGTTAGTAAATCCTGTGGCCAAGGCAATTTAATGTTGATGAATGTCAGCAAAAAGCCTCAGGTTTTAAAAACAATAATTAACCATACCATGTCTCAGGATTTGCCAAGCTTTGTCTGGGCATGTTTCATCTCAAACATGTTTTAGCTTGATTTAACATGTATTCCCAAACTATTTAAGAAAATTCTGCTGTGGTGTCAACTTGCTTTAGGCTGAGATGACTATTGCTTAAGGTGTACTAGCTGTTATGGCAGAATGGTCAGGCCAATTTCTTGTGCTCTGAGTTTGAGCTTTTTAAAGGCATATTATTATCTAACTTGCTGCTGCTTTAAGTTATATGTATTTCTTTTGCAATTGCATGGTTCTTATCATAAAATAAAGCGTATTATATCAAAAAAAAAAAAAAAGACTAACAAACCTAAGTAATCTTAGTGTAAGTAAGCCACATGAACCAAAGGTGAATAAAGTGTGTAACTCATTAGTGAATACAGGGTTGAGAAGTATAACAATAACACTGAGCAATAACCTTCAAGACTGAGGGGAAGAAATTCTCCCTGTCAACATAATGCTTCATAGTGCTTGTCCCAGCTAAGAACTAGGGATGCTGTCCCTTGCCATAACAACATGTAAGTTGGGGGGGGGGGGGGCATTACACCAGATAAAGGAATATAGGCTAGAAAGTCAGTGTATAATAATTTAAATTATATTATTAAGAGGAATGAGCAATGATTAGCTGAACTGGACAATAAGTGTTAAATTACCAGTTTATGCTGGACTTAAAAAAGAAAAAATTTAATCTGCTACAACACTCACTACACTAACAGTAAATTCTCTTCCATCAATTTTTGTACATGATAAAAATGCACAAATAACTAAAGCTTTGAAAATGTCCCATGGCTTGAGTGAGTAAGGATCTCAGTCTTGTATTCAGTAGGAAAAGATAATGATAAAAACCAGAAGAAAAGCAGTGGGGTAATGGTCTATCTAACTCACTTTTCTATCTTTGATAATAGCAGTAGAAGGTGCTGTTTAGGGATAGTACATGAGTCTGGCCATTATCTATGGTCTATTGTCCCTTGTAGTCTCCCAGCAGCCACAGTCACTAGATAAAGGTTTTTAGAAGATATATACTTACCTGCTCCCTGAACTATTTGGTTAAGTACTTCCTGTCCACTAATTTGTGTAATCTCTCTTACAACCTTCTGATATTACCTGTCTTCAAAACCCTCTGTGACAACAAACTCCAAAAATTCAGTCTGCTGTGTAAAAAAGTACTTTAAAAAGCAGTGTTCTACTATTCCCAGGGAGTGATGTCTAGTTTTATTATTACAGAATTCAAAGAAGAACGGAAGACGACCTGTGGAATCCAGTGCAAAAGAAAGAACCTAAGCAATATGAAGATTCTGCCTGTGGTGGGTTGACCTTGGCTAGCTGCTATGTGCCTACCTAGACGCTCTCTCACTTCTTCTCCTCAAAAGGGGGAAAAAATACAATGGAAAATCTCATCGGTCAAGATAAGAACAGGGAGATCACTCACCAGTTATCATCACAGGCAAAACAGACTTGACTAGACAAAATTTGTTTAATTTATTGCCAATTAACAATAAAGTATGATAGCAAGAAATAAAAGCAAAACTAAAACCACCCCCTCCTCATCCCAGGGTCGACTTCACTTGTGATTTTTCTATCTCCTTCCCCCCACCTGAGAAGTGGAGGAGAGATGGAGAGTGGGAGTTGCAGTCAGTACATAACATTTCACCTCTGCCATTCCTACTTCCTCACACTGTTCCCCAGCTACAGCATGGGGTCCCTCCCATGTATTTCACAAACTTCTCCAAAGAGGGTCCTTCCCATGGGCTGCAGTTCTCCAAGAACTGCTCCAGCATGGGTCCTTTCCACAGAGTAGTCCTTCAGGAATTATCTGCTCCAGTGTGGGTCCTCCACAGACAACAGGTCCTAACAGAAAAACCTGCTCCTACATGGGCTTCTCTCTATGGAGTCACAGATCCCACCAGAGGCCTGCTCTGGTGCAGGCTCTCCACAGGCTGCAGCTTCCTTCAGGTCATACCCACCTGCTCTGGCATGATGTCCTCCACAGGCTGCAGTGTGGGTATCTGCTCCATCTTGATCCTCCATGGGCTGCAGGGCGAAAACCTTCTTCACTCTGGTGTTCTGCATGGACTGCAGGGGAATCTCTGCTCTGGCACCTGGAGACCTCCTCCCCCTCCTTCCTCACTAACATAGGTGTCTGCAGGGTTGTTTCTTTCACATTTTCTCACTCCTTTCTCTCAGCTCTTGTTGTGCAGCATTTTTTACCCTTTCTTAAATACGTTATCACTGAGCTGCCACCAGCGTTGCTGATGGGCTCAGCTTTGGCCAGCAGTGGGTCCATTTTTGAGCCAGATGAAAGTGGCTCTGCCTGACATGTGGGCAGCTCCTGGTGTCTTCTCACAGCATCCACCCCTCAGACCCCACACTACCAAAACCTTGCCTTGAAAACCAATACTGAATTGTAAAAAATTTAAAAAGCCAATACTAAATTTTGCTAAAACAAATTTATGAAAGACCTGACAGAAGAAAGGATCAGCTTGAAAATAAAAATCGGGTTTTTGAAGATAGTTGTGAATGACAACCTCATAGAGGTGTGAAAGCTGCACTTTAAGGTAGCAATTCAGAAAACCAGCTTTACCTAAAAACAGTGAGAATGCAGAAGGTAATTATCACTTAATCTGTAGCTATCTGTATAGAAAGATTATTGAACTATTTGAATTATTTTACTGTAATTTTATCCAAAGAAACATCACAGTCAATTTGGTTTTAAATTCTATGGAATATGTTTTACCCATTAGTTGTTCCAATACCTTTGTGCAACTCTTCTTTTTAGTATTTTCCATGAAATTCCATTAATTCCAAATGGAGTCCATTTAGGATTAAATTTGTTTGTCCTAAATCTATTTCACTGTTTTTCTATGAGAAATATGTCATTTTAGTTACCGTTAAATAAGAAGTCATATTCACCTCTCAGAAAGTAGAATGAAATGAAAAATATATTATGAACAAACCCTGAGTGTAAAAATCTGATTTGCAAAGGAGGGGTATCTTAGATTTTCTATACAAGAAAGTGTAATGTCGAGATAATTATAACTGATATCAGATTAGATTCTAATTTTGCACTGTCATCATAAGAATCATGTTGACAGCCAACAAGAAAAGGAATAGAAATCAAGATCTGAGATAAACACAAATAGAAAAGGTCAGATGTTTAAGGACAATACAAAGATGACTTTTATAAAATCATTACATCCCTGATGTACTTGTGGAGAAATACAGTTTTGTTTATCTGTTTTAGCTTTACATTAATTTTGGTTTTACAGAAGATTTGCGGTGCAAGACAATTAATTAGTAACAGTATGAATATATGAAGACAATAGGTTGACCCAAGATAAAATGGAAGATTTAGAGAATATGAAACTAATCAGTAAGTAAACAAAGAAATTAAAGAAGCAGAAGAATATATAAAGAGAAATGTTATGTAAAATAAGAGGAAACAAGTAAGGATGTTTGTCTTAAAAAACAAATGTGTTCAAGTAACAGTGAACAAGAATGATGGAAAAATATCTAAAAATTTCACAAGAATAAGAAAGCAGTAATTAAACGGCTCCTGGAGAAGTATTACAGAGCAAAATGAAAGAAAGCAAATGACACAGGGGAAAATTCTGAATTTTCTTTCCTTTTAAGAAACATTGCCTATGAGTAGTAATGTAGGTGAGAAACCCACAACAAAGACAAGGTAAAACTATTAAAAGGTATTTCCAAGGAATGGGTATTCAGTAAATGTATGAAAACAACAGTGATAGCAACCTGTAACAAATATGACAAGAATGAGTACAAGAGCTACAGAGGAATTTTGCGGTTCATATTCCAAGAAAGTTCTTCATGGGGTTTTTCACAGACTAGAAGGAATAAAGTAGAGCTTGCAGAACAACAGGCCAGATACATATCTTCAGTGCCAAACCAGGAAAGCAACAGCTTTAGAATGAAAATCATTTTGAACATGACAAATGCCCATGGGGAGGTGGGTGTTAAGGAAGGAAGAAAAAAAAAACAAAAACAAAAACAAACAACAACAAAAAAAAACCCAAAAAAACAAACTAACAAACTAGAAGGAAGAGGAATATTTTGGAGATTTCATTTTAAAAGGTAAAAATATTATGAAGCTGACAGAGAAAGATTCACCCACTACTGTTGCAACTGCTCAATATGTGGATATTTGATAACTGTAAAAATCAAAAGTTATTTGCTAATAATTAAAGCCAATGCAGCAAAGAAAACAGTCATGATGAACATGATAAATGACTTATCACAGTAGTATATGGAACCGAAATTCACTGAAGGGACAATGAACAAACATAACTGAAATAAGGGACACAAAATAAGAACTTATCAAAAAATCTAAAAATGCAGCTCTCATAGTTTGGATGTGTATCAATATATTGCTAGAACAGATACCTGATAATAGGTATTGAAGTGCTCAGAGGAGGATCGATAAATGCTACATAGGCATAATGAACTAAAAGAGGGAACAAAAAAATTCTTAGAAGAAAGAAATTATGGAAATCACATACAACTGAAAACAGGAGAACTGAACCCTTCAGTGAATAAAGTGACTTTGTCACACTCTGATGTGCTACGTCTTTGCTACATCTATGAAGACAAAAGCATGAATAATGAACCAAGGTGTCATTATTCTAGGCACTGTACATACACATAGTAAAAAGGTCAAACCTAGCAAGACCATAAAATCTCTTTTGGTTGTTTCTCCCACTTTGATCCTTCTTGGTTTGCCCATCCTATGCCTAATGTGAATTGTCCTGTTATTTGTCTAGTGTGACTTTGGAAACCTAGTAGTATTTGTGTATTAGCCTGATACCCCCCACATATATATGTAAATATATACACAGATAGCAGTTGCAGTTTCCTGCTCCAGACATTACACCTTTCTGTAAGATGGCTTATACTATGACATTAAAATGGTTTCCTTATCACAGGAACAGAGGAGATCCTGTTTAACTAGCATGACAGTATATACCTGAATGATCAAGTAAAGTCACTCCCAAACCACAATCTAATCCAGACTGATGGCCAGTTTAACACTTACATCAGTCACGAAAGTTTGCAACATAAACCACTGGGTTCAACCTCAGGTAAGTCAATAGAGAATCTACCTTTAAATTAACATAGTTACAAGGAGACTATGAATTGACTACATCTAGTAACAGTCCTCAGACATTTAGATGCAATTTTTGTCCTAAAGATTGTATGTTCCATTTCAAGTCAAAGATATTTCCTCCTTTTCTGTCTCAGCATATTACCTTCCTTAGCCCAGTGCTCCAGGGTAAGACGTAAATCAGACTCATTTTGGAAACATAACCAAAAAATCAATGTTAACTATTACTTGGTTTTAACACAAATTACAAGTCTTTAAATTTACTTTGTTCTTGATTTTATTTTCATCAAAGTTATTTATGGTGACTTTTAGTCTTTAAGTATGAAAAAGCTATGGTAAGGCTGGAGTCAAAGTCAGATGTATAGTTGAAATACACTCTGAACAATTTCCATCTGTATGATTTCTTCTATGTGTGATTCCATTGTACTACATATCTTGGCATGCTCACCAATCTGCCCCTGTTTGAAGTTGACATTCCCTTGGGAAAAAGAAAATATCATTATGGAAATTGCCTGAGTGAGATGTTCTGTCTCAGTGTTTTCAGAAACAGTCAATCTGGGAGTACTGATGCTAGGCATCAGAACAAAATCCTTTTTTAAGAGTCAACAAATAAAGGCTGAGATGCCATGAGATGATCAAGTCAAATAAGCAGCATTTTAAAATAATGTATCATATTTTTCTGGTACATTATCTTACTTATTTAGTATTAGATTTCTCACAGTTTCAAGTGATCACAATCACACAGTTAATTTTGTGAAGTAGTTGCTCTAAGTGGTTCATATATTCCATTCAATTATTTATAATTGTTATGCCTATGTAAAAGAACATTCTAAAAGTTGAAGTCAAGTAAAGAAAAATTAATCTGAAAATTAAAATTGTCTTTATTACCTTATTTCAAAGCTCTTCTATACATGTTTTCTGATGTTGCCATAATTTTCTCTACTCTGTTGCTTTATTTCATAGAAGTATAAGCATTGTTTACTTCCACTAGATAGTTAATATTTTATATTTTGGATTTTTTTGTTTTAACCTTATTGTCCAAAGCATAGCCTTAGGGTCTATTTACTGGTCATTATTTAAATACTGTTCTGATTACAGATTATAAGTTATCTCCCAGGCTGTTCTCGACTATTCAAGCAGTAAAGTATCTGAATTTTTTAAAATCTATTTGGGAGGTGAGGGAGCAGTATAATTTCATTTCATAGCTGGAGAGTCATAATAGAGGAAGATTAAGTTTGAAAGACTCCTACATCGTGGGCAGGAGGCAGTTGGAACTTCTTATGCCTGCATAATTTTCATTATGTAGCACTTGATATATTATTCAAAGCACATGTGCCTTTGTTTTTAAATGCTATTGTGAATATACAGCATCTTCAGCAAATTGTTTTGAAAGATCTCACATTTGACAGTTGTTAAAAATGAGTGATCATTTTCAAAGAGTTTTCTTAGGTTACTTCTTTCATATCTCATGAAGTCTCAAGCAAATCAAATGAGAATTTGTCCCAATTAGCTTTTAGAATACTAAATCAGTAGAGTATCCTTTTATCTGATGAGGATTCTACTTCAGCCATTGCATACTTCCCAGATTCTGAAGCAAGTAATGTAACAAAGACAACCTTCATCGGTATACAGTCTTTCTTTGTATATGTACACCTGTCCTATACAATGAAGTAAATGCAAAAATATTATTCCCCTTGCAAATAAAAACTTTATAATTGCATTAACATTCAAGGTAGCATATAATCTGACGTTTCTCAAAGTTTGACTTTGTGGTATGTTATTATGTTCTTTCAATGTGTTTTCTACATTTAGACTTATTTACTCTTTAATAAAAAAAAAAACTTTTATAAAGACACCTGTCTGTTGAAACGACTGATTCAAGTGAACAGGTTAACGGTAATATATTTTTATCTACTGCATGAACAGCATGTAAGCATTTTGCTATTCTGTTTCTCACCTATTGCTGATAATGATGAAACTCAAAAATCTTCTAGTGAGTGAGAGATGAACAGAATCTTCTACATATTCCCCTATTATAAATCAGGATCATTTCTCAAATGTCCCTAATCCAATTCCAATTCTAGTTTTATTTTGCTCATTCTCTCACCTTCAAATCCTATTCCCAATTTCCTTAAGCAGAGTATAAATATTCATCTTTTGTTTCCATCTTCAAATTCAAAATCTTTCTCAGTTGCTACCTTGCCTCACCCTTTGAGCCCAACATCACTATTCGTAACAAATCTCTTCAACTCTTGCCCAAGAAGTATATAATTAAGTACATTTTCCCCTTTTGGATCCTTTTCTAGACTGCTGTCTCAATTTATTGTTTTTCTGAAGATTAGCCTTCCATTTTGCCTGGTTCTGTGTCATCTTCTAATTAGTCATTATTCTCCACTACAATTATTCCGTATTGTCAAAAATACCTTTTTACAGTGTTACATTTTTAGCCCCAGTCCCAGTATCTAAATTCATCCTCTTGCTCAAATAAATAGAACTCTCTAAGACCCTCTAGCCACACTTCAGTTGTTTGCATATTTTCCTAACAAGCTTTACTCACATTGCCAAAAGACATCCAGTCCCAAATTCTGCAACCTCTGCAGCTACTACCTGACATTCACAATATCAATACTCATCTCCCCTATCCTTCTTCTAGGCCTCATTCCCTGTCTTAAATCCTCTAGAAAATCCTAGAAAAATGTGTAAAGTTCTGTAATTTGCTAAGATGAAACTGTCATATGGAATAAGACGTGTCATGAATAGGAATCTGAATTTATTTTACTAAAAATAAAACCTATGTGATCTTTTGTTTGTTTCCAAATAATACTAAAAAATTTAAAAAATATTAGAGAGAGATAAAAACTATTCCTCTATTCATGTAAAAATCAGGTAATAAAAAGTAATTGGATTTTTTTATATATATCTTGTTTAACTATTTATTTCAAAAAATCCCTTTTTCTGGAATTTAAAAAAATTCTCCTTTTTTTTTTTTAAATTATCTCGTTTAAAAAAATGCTGAATGTAGGTAAAAATATATGTAAAATATATATAAAATATATGGTATATTTCAAGGCACTAGTTCAATCCAAATAATTTTTAGGTTTATGTTTATCTTATAAAAAAGATTTAAAAATTTTAAGTGTTCAAATGAAATTCAATCTTTATGTCATTATTTCACTGGTGACCAGAAAGAGAAAAGTATTACTTTTTTCCTGTCCTTGGTAAGAGTTTTTGGAATATGCAAGAGAAAACTTAGAAGTTCAAAGAGGAAAATAAATTTAATGGTATGTTTAATGACTTAAGTGAAAGAATTGTGTGATTAACACAGATTAAGCTAACATTGCTAATTTCTTATATTGGTGTCCAGCTCAGTCAGGTCAAAGAACAGCCTTGAAAACTAAAAAGGTGATTGCAAAAAAATAAAAAAATAAAAAAAAAATAGAATGAAGTCGAATTAAATCATCTTCAGAAAAAATTCTGCTAAGATTTCTTATTTCAATCTCATTTTATTCTATAGCCTTAATAGTCTGTTGTTAGTTGTGTTCATTTATAAAAAGACCAATATCTGTGTCAGAAAAAAAAGTTATACACACACACACAAGATAAAGAAGCTTAGATAAATGGATAAAACTTACACAAATATTTAAAATGCAGTGACTTGATGAAGACAATAAAAAAATCAAATTATATAACAATTTATATAGTCATCTGTTGAGGTTTGAACTCAGCCGGCAGCCAGACGCCACGCAGATGGTCATTCACCTCCCTGCCCCCCGATGAAATAGAGGAGGGACAAAAAAGAAGAGAATTCATAGGTTGAATAAAAAGAAATAATTTACTAAATATAACAAGAGAACAACAGTAACAATAGTGAGTCCAAAAAGAAACGGGTAAAATGTAGCAGTGGCAACCGAGCGCAGCGACCACCCCCACAGCAACGCGCAACCAGACCGGACCCGAAATTGGTGCGCCAGAGCTACCCATGCCCACCTGTATCCCTGGGCATGACATCACATGGTATGAAATACTCCAATGACTGATTGGGACCCGCCCTCTAGCAGTGCCTCCTCTCAACCCAGGGGAAGTTAACTCCATCCCGGTCAAAACCAGGACATCATCTGTAAGAATTAAGCTGCATGTGCTATCAGTAACAGTGTTTCATTTACTACACTGATATTCTTGGAAGCAGCCAAATATCAATTAAAACACTTCTATCTGATCCAGTAAAACACATCTTGTAAATTCCGTGTATATTCATTAACTTAAATATTTGTGTTGTTCACTAAATTGCTGTTGAATATGTTATTCTTCCACTCTATCTGCATTCTGTTCAACAGAAATATAATACTAAAAATACATAATATTCAATTTATAAATACAAAACATCAAGAAAAATTTAATTTCCCAACTGCTTGGAATGGCAGTCATGTTAAGAAAAATGTGACTGTTTTGTTACCTTCAAAGGAGATTATATATATTTCATATGAGCAAATTGAAATGAAGGTCCAGCTTCCCAGTGTTGTGCAGAAGCCAAGAATGATTCAACAATTTTTATACAATAAAGCAAAAAAAGCTAAGTATCTAAAATTTATTTAAAATGCTTGTTAGGAACAAATTTTGTGATAATGACAAATTCCACACTTAGTCACTACTTCAGAAAGAAACTAGGTAAGAAGTAGTCCATGCCTGGGAGCACTGAAGCAACAGGGACAGATGATGAAGTTTTATTAAGTTTAGAAAATATACCCTTTTGTACCAACATTTTTTTTTTTATTGCTTCTTTTTTCTTTCTCCCTAAGATACTTAAAGCTAGTACCAGCTGTCAGAGCTTGCAAGCGCTTTAAAATGTACAATACAGCATACCCTGAGCAAGAATTTTTCTTTTTCTTAAAGTTTAATTTGAAAAAAAGCAGAAAAAAGATGCAGAAAGAAAGCAAAATCTGTTATTTAACAGATAGTTTATGGTAAAATTTACATAGCAAAACTCCAAGATGGAAAATAATACACAATATGGAAATTACATAGGAACTTTAATACAGCTTTCTGCAGTAACTAGCTATTTGTTTTACTTTATTCTACTCAACTGGTGTAGAATATGTTCCACTAGTAATATAAATACAAAGCGTGTACGGCAGAAGATATTGCAAATGAAAGGTTTGCTGTAAATTCTAATATGGTTATGTTAACAAAAACAAATGTATGAAAACATGTACTGATATTTTAAGGTGTAAATGAAAAAGAAACTTACTAATATGACCAGAATTTTATATGTGATATTTTACTTTTCCCTGTTGACAATTCTTCTGCTGTTATTACAGTAATCTCTCAACTCATGATTATATATCTCCATATTATTATGTGTTTCAAACTGTGAAGGCATCCTTAATTTTAAAACACTAATTTGTCCCATTTCAATTTATCTGAGATCATGCTTCTTTATTGAATCAGCAGAAATAATTCTTGGATTTGGTAGAAAGCCTACAGTAAAATTTCAGGCTTCAATAACAACCAATTTGGAGTGGGCTTCTGTCTATACACAGGAAGTTTGTTGGCATTTCACTCATCACTTCAGCATATCTAGATTCAGAATAGTCCCTCTTTAATTCCCACAACAATACATTGCTCTGCTTTTTTTCAGAGTAGTTAACTCACTGCATCCTATACTATATCTCAGAATAAACTCTGCCACATTGTTTTATCTGTCATCTTTCTATCAATTTATTACTTTTTGTAATTGGTATGCACTTTGAAAAACAAACACTGATGATGTTTGTTATTAGCAAAGGAAATATGACATAATTTCAGCTACTGTAAATGTTGCTAACAGTTGGTAACCACTGGCAAATGTTGACTTTCCAATGGCAGCAGACATAGTAGTTACTCCATGGAGTGAAAGACAGTGAGCATGAAAAAACAACAGCTCTTGTTCATTGTGATTACACATCATTAAAATATGACAGATAATTTAACCCCCAGACAATTTAATTTCTTCCATGTAACTCAAACTATGATTTCTGGAACCAGAAATCTTAGGACTCTTTTTAATGTCGTGCCTAGTTGGTAAATGCATGGCTATGAAAAGAGCATTTTTTTTCCAAGGGTGAGCTTAAGGGTGTAACAGCAGTACTGTATGCACCATGTCATGTGGGATTTATTTGGTTTCTTTGTGTGGTTTTTGTGCTCAAGAAAAAGAAATATTTATTAGAACACACAAAAGGGCCCTATGAAAACACTCAATGAAGTCTTTTAATGAGCTCTGAGCACAATTTTCATTGCAAGATACAGCAGATGGTCTCTGCAGACATAGTAAGCAAGAAATATGTATATGTAAAGAAAACTGGAAGACTTTTGGCCTTCAGGAGTAATTATGAATGGGTGAATGGTCAAGAAATAGCCATTGCAACTATTTTTAAAAATTGGTTAATGAAGGTAATTATGTTACCATAATCCTGTGTATATAGCTTGGGTTTTTTGCTAATGAACAGTTTGCCATTGACTGAAGGAGTTTTGCAGTATTTGCTGAATATTGGTGTCTTTCTTCCTACTTAGTAACAAATTTGGGATCTCTCAAAAAGCGAAATATAAGCATCTGTATGAATCCTCATGCACACAGAATATAACTTCTAGCTATCAGCACTTTCTAGAATAGACCTGACAGTGCTTTCAGAAAAATAGAAATAAAGCCATAGAGAAGAAAACAAGACATAGTGGCCACCCATGTTTTGCTTCATAAGGTCTCTCAGCGGTTGAATCTCCTTAGACAGAGGTATCACTTATTAATGTAACATTTCAGATTGGGTCTAAATGGAAGAACATAAGGACAGATGAACTAATTCGTTTATTATAAGCAGTAAAGATATCCTGGCAGAGCACCTGTGTAGTTTACTATGCATGTGGATGGGCATGGAATGGATGGTGCTATACTGATACATTCCTAATAATATTAGTCTCAAAATTAATGCAAAAATTAAAAAAAAAAAAACCCCACACAACACAGTGAACATCTGATGTAAATGTCACCATAGCATCTGTTTGGGAAAATAATTGTGAGAAAATACAGGTAATTGCTCCTAACTTTCACAGAAAGATTACATTAGAAGGGTGTCTAGATGACAAGCCAAGACGTGGCTAAGACATATCCTCATGCAAACAGATAGCCCAGCAGGAGAGGATTTTAACAAAATAATCTATTTTCAGCTTCTTTTAAGTCTCTTTATTGGCAGAGAAGAGTGAAACCAAAAAGGAAAGCAGTACAACATAGCTAAGAAGGCAGCATGGTTAGAACAACCACAAGTAATGGTAAAATAGTTCAGTATTTTAAAGCTTCAGATAGGTTCAGGTTTTTAAAGATTTTTTGAATCATCAATGAGCTGACTCAAAACACCATATTTTTATGATTTTTTTAAAATGAACTTAGCTTTTTCAAATCCCCTCTAATAGACATCTTGTCTGTATTGCTTTTTATATAGCATAAATGTTATTAGAGTAGTTTAATCAATTTTATGCCAAAACTCATCTAGGCTTTACTAATTCCTGCAACTGGGGTATTGAATGCTATTTGTCCTCTCAGAGCCTGGGTACAAAGGGTTAGAATGACAGCATATAATTTCATACTTTCAGCTTGGTCTTTTAATCAGTTGTATTTCAGAGATGTACGAGTAAAATAAAATTTTCTGCTGTTTTAAAACAACACAAACGCATAAGAAGATAATTACTTGCACAGCTAATAGACAGTTTTAGTATCTTCTCTGTGGATTGCTTTCTTATTAACTTATCCAGCATAGTCCTGTCAAAGTTTAATGCTATAGGTGCAGCACATAATTTTAATCTAATGCACAGCACTGCTAATATTTCAAACACTATGATATGTGCATTGAGACAGAAACGTGTAGTTTGTTTAATAGGCTGTCTAAAATGACTTCAATCTCTGAAATTATTTGGAGACTTAAGGCAAAAGTGGGGTTTTTATGTGTTTTGGTTTTTGTTTTGAGTGGTTGGGGTTTTTTCCCTTTTTTTTTTTTTTTTTTCTAATTAAGCACAGGTGAGCCAATTCAGCAATACCCATCTTGGATGAGGAAGATGTATGACTACCCAACCAGTAATCAGTGTTAAAATGGAAGGGTTTCAGATATGGCTTTCTCTCCTCTACACTTTGTAAAAACAGCCATTTTATTAGGTGTTAATCTTAACCTCCAACAGGATGAGCTTCTGATCATGATGTTGACTTGCATAAAGACACAGAGTCAGGTCATGGAAAGAAATCAGTTGCATGATTCTGATTCTGAATATCCAGCTCCAAACATTACTCTTTTACAGGAATTCTCTGCCTTTACAGACAAGCTTTAATCTTCTTTGTCTCTGCTCCTAAAGGACTGTACCTGCAGAAACAGACTTATCATGTATCAAGAAAGTATTTAACAACTTAAGGTTTTATACCTCAGTAGAGCATTAATTTTTTGTCCCAGACTTGTATCTTGTAGATGGATGGGCAAGCTGTAATGGATGTTTTTCACATACCAGATAGAAAATAAGAATTTCAATAGAACTAAAAATTTCCTCCCTGTTAGCTGTTATCTTTACCCTTTTTGTCTTGCAGCTGATTATGCAGATACAAGAAAGGATGCAGCATGACATCTACAGTGTCCTAGAGCAGCATCCCTGACAGCTGTTAGTTTTCTTTTCCTCTGAGGTGTAGTCTCTTGTATTGATTGATGTACAGACAAGCATGTTAAAATCTAAGACATACATGGGCTAAATTCATTATGTTTTCCACCTTTTTCTTCTTGTCAGTTTGATCTGTACTGGAGGGACCATACAAGCCACTTATCATTCTTGTTGCCAAGGGGCATCTGTGCTATTCATTTGCTCAGCCCTGCAGAGATAAATGCAGCTTGCTGCAATTAATAAAATAGCTGTTCTCTGGACATAATTTGTAAAAATAAATTTAAGTTACATCACTGTGTGCTCATGGATATGTATGAGTAGCAATACAGATGTAATACACAAGACATTTCTTCTCTGACATAATCAGTATGGTAAAGATTATCTTTTCAGCTATATTCTGAATATATTTTTAAATCACTTACAGACAGACTCAAGAGGAAAAGTGTGTTTCACACAAGTTTTCAACATTTGGGTTTTTTTTTTTCCAATTGAGAATGAAACAAAATATTTCAAAATGCACTATCATAATGTTTCTTGGACAGTGTTCTATGGAAACAACGTATGAAACAATTGTAATATATTTATTTTTTAAAAAACATGTATGTGACCATATGTCCCTGTCACGTGGAAGGAAACAAATGGAATGGAAAAGGATGATAACAGCTTACTGCTGTTAACTCACAAAACTCAGATTTTTAAGAAAAGTGAAAATGAACACCATTGAGACTATACTGTGCATAATGGCACAAATCCAGAACTAGATTTTGGGGGATGGGGTGGGTTTTTTTTCACAAAACAGCTATATGATCCTTGTGAATTTTGGTTTAAGTATTCCTTGAGCTATTAAAAGACTGAAAAACACCACTTCAGTATTCTAAGTATCACCTTAATTTAAATATTTCTTCTTCAACCTTCATATTTTGTGTTTTATATTGTACGGTGATAAGTTGTTTTGAAGGGAAACATGACATATTTAATTCAGGAAACATCGAAACAGAATATTACAGAAATGCCTAACCATCTACCTTTTCTCATCTGAAACAAGTTTTGTATAAAATCTCCATGGTATCAGAGGTACTTTATTTTCTTTGCACTGATCTCTAATATCATCTGTACAATAAGGGCTGGCCACAGAAGAAGCTACTACACATTTTCAAGGAATCAGTTGTGCCTTAAAAGAGGAATGTTAGTAAAACACTAATTTTAGTACATCTTCATTTTACTATCACCTTAAAAACAGACACTTCAGAGAATTTGGTCCTGCAGCCTTCATACATATAACGCACAAGAAAGTTTTCCACAAGAACTGGTATTTAGAACTGAAATTCTCCAGTGAAGCAATAACATGGACAAAAGGAGATCTGTTGAGAGTGACAAAATGTAATTGAAATATTGCCCTGGATATATGTTAGTAACAAACAACCAAAAAAATTGATCCAATAACAACAGAGTTGAGGTCTCCCTTATAAGACCAGATGAGTCCCATCTGCACAGAATTTCAGGATACCTGTGTATCAAAGTACACATAACCCACCAACCAATCAAAAAAACCCAACCCTAACTGGTTGACAGACTTTCAAAGAAGAGTAAAAATAAAGGGAATGTCTGTTTATTTACCTTCCTGAGCTAGAGACAGGTGGAAGGAAGACAGGAGAGTGCTCAATAATAAACACCTCCTTGGTTAAGAAAGCTTTTTGGACAGAGGAACAAGAGGATTCCTGAAAGGGAAAAGGAGTGTGCTTGGAATGAACAGGGGTTCTGGCTGAGGGCTTATGGAGTGCTGCTCCACAAAAACAGATGATCAGAGTCAAGATTTTTATGCTTAACTGGTACAATCTTGAGAATAAAAAAAATCTTCTTTCCTGCAGAAGAGAGGGTCCCTTTTGCAGAAGTTCAGACTTATTCAGGGAAATTCATTGACAAATGCTAAGGATAACATTCTGTGTGTTTAAATCACCAGTTGTGAAATCCTATTCCTTTGAAAAAAGAACGTGCTGTAACCAGAACATCCAGCTTACACCAGAACTGGAATTTGCAAATACGTGGGAGGGTCTAGTGAAGAGGTGAATTCAACATTTTTCTTAGAGAAATTCTATATTTACAAGTTCAGCTCTTTTACCTCTCAGGCATTTATATACACTATTTTAAAAGTGTAGCTTACTTTTTTGACCAAAAAAGATTTTTTAAATTCTTTTTATGACTTTGACACTTAAGTCATTAATGTTATTTAAATGCAAATTTTATACACACAGTATGAATATTGAAGCTTGGTTTTCTTCCAAGTTATCCCACTGGGCCATAACGTATGCTTTAAGACCAGTCTATGTTTAGATGGGTTTGGGATATGTATAATCACACTGAATAATTCCAATTCTATTTGTTTCCTTGGAGGTTCCTCAAATACTTTGATGCATTCTACTTCTCTGTCTTTCCCTTCCTCATCAAAGTCACAGTGAATTCCCGTTAGAAGCATTATAAGAATATATCCTCAGGGTTATGATTTATTCTTAGGCAGACTGACTAAAACTCATTTTTTTCTTCTCCTATCCCACTATTATTCAGTGGGGATTTAGAAACACTAAGTCTCATTGGCTTAGATTCAAAGGGAATTTAAGGAGCTAAAGCATCCCAATACCTAATTTTTAAGCACAAGTCTGAAGGATGGTATCATAACATTAAGCTCCCTGTATGATTCATTAGAGAAGTTAGGCATCTTAAAGCAGGATCCACAAAAATGTTCATGGTAAAGAAGGATCTATGTACACTGCATTTGATTCCTTCTCCATTTTGAGAAGATACAGTCTATGACTCTCACTTGTCATGTCCCAGCAGGATTGTTCTATCTCCCTTGTTCTGGATGCCAGGATGAACATATCAGATATGTATATCCACTTTACATAGAGTAACAAATATCACTCAGCCAGAAGGAGTAGTCTGCTAGGTTTTAATCTTGTGACAAGAGCCTTCAAGAAAGGTATGAGAAAGACTGAAAGCTATATTTTCCAAGGTTTACCTCAGCATTTCATTTACCTGGAAAGGTGTTAGCTTCATGAACCAAATCTTTCTATGTGTTTGTTAACGGTAGTCAACTCCATGCCCTGGCCACTTAGTTTACTAGTATAAGTATGACATTTATGGGTTAGGATGAAGAAGCAAGACCTGATTCTCAGGGGAAAGCATTCTTATTACACAACTAGGAAGAAGAGTTGCCTCTTATTTTCACCCTAGCCTGGCAAGTTTATTCCCCTAGAATTAGGGGTGAGTGGGGGGGAGGGAGCACACCATGCACTTTTATCTAGGAAATAGATGTGAGGTTGATTTCCTCTAGAGAAGAAAAACCAGTCAACCAACAAAATCAAAGCAACCCAGCTTTCTCACATTTTGAACAGTCTAATACAAAAGGGAAATTTCAAAGAAAGTTTGAGTAAAAATCTTGATGAGAAATAAGCTGGGAAATACTGAGTTTATAAATCCTAATGAGGCATGGGCAAGAGAAGTGAATCAAGTCTATCAGTTAAAACTGATAGATTTTTGACCATATCCAAAGGAGGAAGGTCAGGGCAGCAGATGAGGTTTTCAGGATCACAGTTTTGAGCTAATATCTCTTTTCTAGTGATCATAATTTTATATTTGTTAATATATTCCATAACTTCAGATTAGTATAGCAAAGTCCATCTTCCCTATTTTGGTCTCATCTGCATTTTAATCAGATCTGATGATTCCTTCTCATGTATGAACACACCTAAGTAGGAGAACAAGGAATGTGCATACATCTTGTGCTCTGATGCCATGATGGACCTGAGGTCTCCAGGAGCTTACAAATGTCATACATATAAAAAATATGTGTCACAAACTGGTCTGTTTCTGGTTGTCTTGTAACCTGAAATATTCTAGTTTGTAAGGAAGCTACCGATTTCAGGCACAGCCAGGGAAAAGGAAGCATTGAATACTGTGGGAAAAGGTTATATTGACAGTATTCTAAACAGCTGCACAGTGCATGCTCTGTTTAGGGAACATACACACATACCATACATGAAAAAAGGAAACATAACACAAAGACTGCTGAAAGCTGCTGGTCAAAAACTGAAATACTACGTGCATTGTAAAAACCCTGACTTGACATTTACAAAAAACATTGTGACTGGAGTATAATGCTAATGGAAACATGCATGTAATTCATATTTACAACCTTAGTGAGAACTGGCTCTATTAACTAGGGTACAGATGGTCAGATATTTCCCAGGGAAATATATTCATTAAAAAAACGTTTCACTGAGCCTGAATGCTTTGTTTGACTCATCTCAGGTTTGACTACATTTTGCCAAATCAAAGGCAAATCCTCCAGTCCTGCCAAGCTGCTTCAGAGCAATCAATTTACTGCTGCCAATTTTGGCAGGTCTGGGACAGATTGACCAGACTACTTCCAGAAGAGGAAACCTGAAAGCTTTTGCTTGTCAAAAGCTGGGACAAGTTCACATAACTGATTTGTTCTGGGTCAGTCTACATGATGGGTCTGCCCTAGACCCACTGACCCTGGAAACCATTGGCTACGGTGTTCCCAGCTCTGGAACAAATTGTCTGGTAACTGACAAATTACCAAGATTCTGTGGCTTGAGAGTTTACACAGTGGGGCTGATGGTCTTAATAAAGCCTCCAGTCTGAGAGCCTGGAGCAAAGCTCTGAGGGGCTCCGGTAATCTCTCTGAGATTGCAAGCTCTATGCAAAAAAAGCCAGGACCTAAAAGACCTTATGGGCTTCTCCATTCTGTCTTTTACGCTGATCTGCATGATGAGGCATACTGAAGACACATAGCTCCAGAGCTGTTTGACAATGTTACTCATCAATTCCTCTAGTCAATGTTATCAAGTGTCTTAGGCTCTGATGCAGTATTCAGAAATTCTTTTTATGGAAAGCTGTATATATATACACACACATATGTGTAAATATAAAAAAAATATGTGTATGTATGTGTATTTGAATTTAATTTCAGGAATCAAGGCAGTTCCAGGGAACAAATGACAAGAAACCATTAAAAGGCTAATCTCCACAAAATGTCACATTTAAGGAAACACCTAATTAATGTAGTAAAAACCACCAAGTAGTCTGTTCTTTATGGCAATAGACACACAGCAATACCAAGGATTCTTTTAGTTGTAAGAAAAGTAACAATACAAAAGTAAAGAAAGCAATGTAGAATAATACAATTGCTCTCATTGTTCTTAGCTACATGAGTTTGAGAGGCCCATTCTCTATTTTTAAAAGAATTTTAATTACCTTTGGTTTTCTCCTCAGGTTACTTCATTTTTGCTCTCAAATCTGAAATCAAAATTTAAAGGATTGCTTCTCTGGCTTTTTGGTCACTTATCTTTCTTTCCCCTATTGCCAAGATACTCCATTTTCTAATTTAGCTCAATCAGAATGAATCCAGCTATCAACTTTAAAGAGTTAAGGAAAACAATGCAACAGTTCATTTCCATGTCTTAGAATGTTAAGCCATAGTGTGACACTATTTTATTATGTTTTCAGCTTCAATGTTAACAAGCAATAACAACACAAAAGTATTATAGCTTGACAAACTGAGTTCTCAAGGTTTGCTTCCACGTTTGGCATATGATTTTTATCTGACCCATTCAATCATCTCCAGTTCAAAATGAGGAAATCAGTATTGTTCGATTTTAAGTGTATTCACTACACTTTGTCTCTTTTATTCCTTTTTGTCCTTTTTCCAAAATATTTTTTTTTCCAAAAACTCTAAGAAATGTGGGACATTAGTCCTAAGAATTAAGTGGTTGTATTATGAATGTCTAACACAAAGCATCTGAAAAAAAGACAACTTAAAATAAAAATTATAAATAAATTAAAAAAAAAAAAAAAAAAAAAAAAAACAAACCACCCCTCCACACACACCCCAAAATAAAAACCTGCTGGCTGTTCTTGAACAAGGAAACCTGAAATCCTTTGTTTAAATCTGAATTTCTGAGGTGTTTTCAGGCTCTTTATTGCAAAACTTCTATTGCATTTGTGGAAAATATAGAGATCTAGTTAATTACAAGTTTTACTGATGGATAATACAAGACTATACAAGATTAATTAAGTAGTATCAGGCAACTCATCAAGTCAGTGGAAAGCAAAAGAAACTGAAAACCCTTTATTTGATCTAGGTATAAAATCATTCTTTGGGAAACAGCAAAAGGACAGCATCCTCAATGATATCTTTAGAAGGATTAGTCTCAAGAAAATGTTGGGTAATGTTAATATAAAGGGCAAAGTGTTGCAAGGAAAATGGCACTGAAAAATAAAGTAGAGAATCTGGGCTTGCAGGCTGGGTAAGAAAGGGTGCGAAAGAAGTTTACCTATAAATGATAAAAATTCATTGGTTGAACTCATGTCATGTGGTGAGAAACCATGAAAAAATAACTAGGGATAAAATACCCATCTTAACTGGTATGGTATTTCTTGTTTTAGATAGAAAATTATTTATTTCCCATTTTAAAATAATGGTGGGGGAAAGAGTTGGGAAAAAAAGGGGAATCTTAAAAGTTTAGGAAAGGTGGTTTAGCTCTGCATTATAATATTATTTTGCCTTCTCTTAGATGGGTTTGATAAATGAGCTATTAACAGGCTCATATGAAAAGAAGTGAATTGGTGACCCTAAACTGGTACTATCTGGGTGAAAAATATCCATACTACTGAAAGTGCTTCAGACATAAGGGTGAAAGTAATCTATAGACTAATATATGTGTTCATACATGCTATTACTATCCTATCTGTATGTTACAATGTCATGTGCACCAAGATGGGATCATGAAAATGCACAAATGACTTAGCTGATCTCATCTGGGCTTGTGAAAGGAAAGTTCAGATAGGTCTGACCTGCAGTAACAGATTGCAAAATCCAAAAGAAGCTAAGCCTACATATCAACAGCTACATACAGTTTTAGCTTCAGATCTGAAGCTGGAGCCAATAAATCTAAAATAAAAGAAGTATCAGAAAGTTAATAGCTTCTATACTTTGCTCACTAAACTTTCCTTCCATTAATTCTTGCCTCAGTGGTGAAAATAATAGTTGTTTTTGATCTCATATCAGTTCAGGAGACAGGTGCCAGCCAAACAACACAGACGATTTCACTGTTTTCGTTTTAGGAAGACTGAAGGAAGATCACATGCTGGGCAGGAGAGCATGAAGATTGTTTGATAAGATTCCATTAAAGTGAGCTGACAGCAAGGTTAGAAGTGAACTGGGAAAACCTCACCTGGGTAATATCTGGGAAAGAAACAATCAGTTTGACATTTCCCAGGTTAAAGATTTCACATTATCAAAATGGAAGTCAACTGTTACTTTTTAAAGACAGCACAGACAATACTGGGATCACTCTATCTCATTCTGGACTGAAGAAATAATTTTCTTCCTATGGTGAACATGACAGATAAAGAGTTCTAAAATTACACTAAATATTGTAATAAGTGTTTCTGTAAGTGCACTGTATCTTGCTTTGCTGTATTATGATATTGAAAGACTGATTTAAGTGTTAAGCTACCTCCATTTCTTTTTTAATCTTAAATATTCTGTCATATCCTCATTAACATCTCATTACTAAGCAGCTAGTTAAGGAAAAGGACAAAGAAGGAAAAATAAAATTAGATGCAACACTATAGGGTATATTTTCACCTTGATGAGCCAGAGTAACTCATTAGGGGTTACTGAAAGTCATACACATGCTTCAGAGTAATAATGCCCTCAAGGTATTTTGAAATCATTAAAATGTTAAAGAAACAATATTGATTTTTTATATAAAAGAGTAATTTATTAATACCAAGTAGGAATACATGTAGGGAAAAAGCTACATGGACAAAGGAAAATAATTAAGCAGTTCCAGAATTGTTTCTTTTTTCAGTAATGGTGGGAGACTGGAAATGTGAGAATAAAATAACACTATAATTTGAAAGTTAAAATGGTTAAATGCATACATAAATTATTAATAGTTTCTTCACTACTATACAAGGACTTCTGAATATTGTCTCATATTCCTTTTTGGAGGGGAAGAAGGAAATGGGTTTTGAGAGAAATATCTGAGAACTGACTGAATTGCAAACAAAATGCATAAGTGATCTGACCAGGTACAAACTGAATCCTCTGGAAATGAAACAGTATTGCATTAAGGGTTCAATCACAAAAGGCACAGCCTCCATTAACCATGTGTGTGCTTCAGTGCTCTGCTGGAATAGAGACAGAATGTGCAGTGCTTGGCAGGGTCAGCCCCAAACTCCCACCACACACACATACACACGCACACACATATGTGGACAAGCTTTTTCGTCTACATTCGTTTTTGCGTTGACTTAGTTTTGGATTATGAAATCATTTCTGGTTTGCTAGTTACACCCTGACTCAAACACTAAAAATCCCATCAAAACCAGAAAAGCACTGTCATCAAAAGGGCTTCTGTATCAGAAAAAGACAAAGTTGTTTCCCACTCACTAACACTAGCTTAGCTCTATAGAGAATTGAAATTACCCTCATCAGCTTAAATTCATGAAAGGATAACTCCCTGAAAAGCAATAAGAAATGTACATTTGGAGTCTGGGAAACTCTATTTTATTTACATGTACTGCCCTCTAAATCTGGACTGTTTCTACAGGGGTATTTTCAGCTCCAATTTAACAGCACAAGGATTTTCAAAACTGGGATGTATAGAGAAAATAGCAGGACCTGTTCTGACCTATGAAACATTCCTGAAAAAAACAGTATTTATGGGTGAATGACCATCAGGTACACTGTTGAGTTGCAATGTCTTGTTAATACACATCTGTTTCCTTTCTGAACTATATACTTCCTGAGTAGACACAGGAGTTTTCTCCTGTTTTGTTAGTATACCATGGCCACAATGCATCTGTAGTAAATGCTGCCTGTTTCATAGAATTCTTCTTGGAGACTTTATCTGAGACCAACTGGAAGAGATCCTCAGCAGAAGCAATCTGTGATTTAAGGATCAAATTATGTTTTATTCTTCTTAATCTGTGAAAAAGTTAATGGTCATCACATAGAGTGTGTAATGGCTTCAAAAGCAAAGGCTGATGAGACAACTTTTTGGGTATCAAAAGTGACAGTCTCGCAGCACTGAATTCTTTCTGTAATCAGAAAGGAGGAGAATCTCTAGTTGCATTTGAAGTAGTAACATTTTGATGCCCAGTCAGATATTTGGATGCTACTTTTGCCAAAGCAATGCAGTTAGTGCAGCTGCCCTTATGCAGAGAAATCTCTAGAGACATTAAAGTATCAGAGTGCAAGAACACAATTATAAAACTAAGCAAATATTTTTTATTAATTAAATTTTTATGATACTAAAGGACCTACAGTAACTATATCTGTTACAATGAACTGAGGAAAATAGAAAAGCCAAAATTAAATCATTGTCAAAACGTATAATTTACAACACTTATGTTCTGTGATTTTAGACAAATCAAATATAAAACCAATGCAAAGTGGGCAGTGGGAATAGAAATAAGTCACTGGGAACACAGAGTAAATGTGTAGGTCTGTGCTGGTTTTGTCTGGGATAGAGTTAATTTTCTTCATAGTAGCTGATATGGGGCTATGTTTTGGATTTGTGCTGAAAACAGTGTTGATAAGACAGGGATGTTTTCGTTATTGCTGAACACTACTTACAGAGTCAAGGCCTTTTCTGCTTCTCACACCACCCCACCAGTGAGTGGGCTGGGGGTGCACAAGAAGTTGGGAGAGGACAAAGCTGGGACAGTTGACCACAGCTGACCAAAGGGATATTCCATATCATATGACATCATCCTCAACTTATAAAGCTGGGGGAAGAAGAAGGAGCAGGGGGACATTTGAAGTTATGACATTTTGTCTTCCCATGTAACCAGTACACATGGTGGAGCCCTATTTTCCTGGAGATGACTGAACACCTGCCTGCCAATGTGAAGTAGTGAATGAATTCCTTGTTCTGTTTTGCTTGCGTGCAAGACTTTTGCCTTCCTTATTAAACTGTCCTTATCTCAACCCATGAGTTTTCTCACTTTTACTCTTCTGACTCTCTGTCCCATACCACTGGGGGGGAGTGAATGAGCAGCCGTGTGGTGCTTAGTTGTCGCCTGGGGTTAAACCATGACAAGGTCAAACAGAGAAATTCCTCTCTCAGCCAGGAAAGCATCACTGTTGAACAATGACATTAGTATTTTGGGCACTGTTTCAATAGCCCCAACAACAAAACTCCCCCTGCAGATTGCAATTCCGCATTCACTTCATTAGTCATACAAGTAACATGTCATTTGATGGCGGAACACTTCCTTGCCTTCAAGGATAATCTTTTATGGACTGCCATCTTGTAAAATGTTATAAATTAGTTCTGGGTGCTGCTGGAAGCTGTCCTTAGTTCTATCTCCCTGCTTAAAGGCAGAACTAATCATACTTAAGACAAATTAAGTCACACTTTAAATCAAGTTTCATAAATGGGAAATACATGTTTGATTAGTCATTTTGATTTAGTAATCATTTTGACACCAACAAAAATCCAGCATTTTCATAAATCAACAAAGAAGCTCTTGGGATAGGCAAATAATTTTCTTTACTAACGTGACTAAAGAAGCCACTAATGTTGTCCACAGGAATAATGCAATTGACTGTGTGTAAAATCACAATGGTGACAGTAGTGAAGTCTAGAAACAACTGGCTTGAAATAAGTTTATTTGGGTACCAGCTGCAGTTTAACAGAGTTTAATGTCTGTTTTGTAATGTGAGGGGTTCTGTGTTGTTGAGCCTGTGTGGTTACAAACAAATTTCAGCTCCATAGTCCAGTTTTCTCAGATCCTTCAACAATCACTTTGCATTGCAATCAGATTGCACAGTGGGGCAGGCTGAGGGCAGTGAAAGGGCTTATGAGAAACCAGTACTTAATTACGTAGGAGGAGTCTGAATGCAGGCTGCGTAACACGTCATTAAATAATTTATTTGCACCCATCAATAGCTACTTCAGTATGTATATTCATACAAAAAATGTGAGGAATAATTCTACAAGTAGCCTGTTTCCAAGAAAGCACATGGGCCCTAGACTCTTGCCTGTCCTTTTCCTACTTCAGTAAGGTTGAAATCTGCTCTTCAGGTAAAGATCATTCACAGATCCTTTGCTACATCTTTTCCTGGATAAGCGGAATAGAATCCAATGCGAAAATAATCTCTGTCTTTCATGGTTTTCCTGTTTATTTTTAATGGTGACTTAGACAATATTTACGCATTCTCTATTTTAGAAGGTCTGTATTTAGTGTCCATTATTTTTCCCATGTTGAATACAATGTGCAACAATGAAAGGCAAAATCAGAAAGAGGATTTTTTAAAATTTTGTTAGGAAATCTAAAATAGAGGTTCATTATATTTAGATAATGTAGTTACTATTTTTAAGACAAGCATAAATTCATAAATACCAGGTCACTAGTTGGAAAAGTTTACCATCACCCCAATGCTAGTTCTTGGCCTGAGTATCTTTTTTTCTATTTTTTTCTAAGGTGTATTGACAATTTGTGGCGTGCACACAGTAAACAAAGGAAAACATAAAAAAAGGGCTGTCATTTGCAAAGCATCTTGTTTTGAGATGAGGGAATTCAATCATCTTTTTTTGGAAATGGAAAGGTGAACAGCATTTAAAGCCTTCAAAAAGGCACGGTCTAAAATTATAATGGTTAACACTAGGGAGTATGTTAGAATATTACTCCTGCTATGCCAGTTGGCATGCAAGACTTCCACTTAGCAGTAAAGAATGTAGCTAATGTGCCTCAAGTGTTTCTGAATTCAAATTAAATACTTCCTCATTTTGTGTGTACGCTGGGACATTCTTTCATGGCTTGAATAGATCAAACTATGTCAACTCAGGCTGCTGTGCCCATCTTGATGCAAAGACAAGAATAACAAGGGTAATTTTAGGGTTTTTTTGACTCAGGGTTTTTTGGCTTGGTAGTTTTATTTTATGAAAGAACTTACCAGTTGAAAACATGTAAGTATTAACGGCAACAAGAATTGCAATGTCAGAACAGGTTAACAGCCATTCACATCTAGAATGCTCCACACTAACCAGCGTGGGATACATTAGAACTAGAAATAAAACCATCAAATGAATGCCATCTATCTCATACAATTATTTTTTTTTTTGTAATCTGTTTAGTAATCATTTGAGATCCTTGTTTTACCATTACAAATTCAATTTTCCTGCATATTCATATCTTGGTTTTCTTAAAACTGAAAATATTCGTTTTCTCTATTTTGAGCTGATTTAAAACCTATGATTTTCAGAACATATTGAGAAGTTCCCACTCAGTGATACTCCATTTGAGTACAGAAAAAGAGAGACATCCAATATGACTACTTATCTCTGAAAATCTAGGAAATAATTCTCTAATATTTCCCTGAGTGTTCTTTAGGAATTTGCTTTTGAATAGTTCATAGCTATTAAAAATAATTTAAATCGCATCACTTAGTTCAATAGATAAACACTGATCCTTCATCTAGCACTTAAACTGGACTGCTGCAGCTTGTCTGTGAGAAGGTGTCAGCTTAGAAAAGGCTAGAAACCTTTACTGTGCCATTTTGTGGTTGAATCATGAGGAGAAAGAGCTTTATTTAGTCCTCTGTTTTCCTTCCTGTCTGAATGCATATAAAATGGTATGGCAGACTCTGGCAGTAAGAAAATAATTTCCCTTTCTGCTTATGCAGTATGTAACATTCTGTCTTGACATAAATCAGCACGAAGACTCATCTTTAAAAGCATCTTCATTCACCTCTATCAGTGTTATCTGATCTCCCTCAACAGAGGGAGACACTGTGAAAAACTGATCTTCGTTTATTTCTTTACAGTTTGGCTTGAAGGTCAAGGAAGATATTTTGTCTCATTTGACTAATTTAGAACTCCTTTTAAGAGCCCAAGTGCAGAAGTTTAACTCATAATCAAATGCTGAGATCACATTTTCTGTGTAAGACATGGTGGGTGGGGAGAAATGTGAACCAAAAAATACCCCACAGCTGAAAAGAGAATTGTGCATAAGAAAGGAAGAAATATGGGACTGTGAAACAAATGTTACTGGACTATACAGAAAATAACTCTAAAGGAAATAAAAAACCTTAGAAGAGAAAGAATTTATGATTATCAATACTTAAGATTAGGCAATTTTTTTATATTTTCTTCTTATACTGACTAATATAATTGTGTGTGACTTTAACAGGTCAGTCTGAAATTTTGAAAGCTGATTGCCTGTTTGATACAGAAATTTTTGGAAAGTTTCAGCAAAAGAGGTCCAGTAGAGGGACATGAAAATCTGGTGGTTATATTCTTAAAAGCTGTCTTTATTGTTTGTTTGTTTAATTGTTATTGTGCATGTACTCATTCAGAGGTGAAACAATTGATAGGTAGTTGTGGTGTCAAGCACTGCAAATAAGATCTGGTACCATCATTGCTCTACATTCCAGTTCCCAAAGGGCACAGAGACACACAGGGAATCAGTACAGTGTAATCAAAAAACCTTTTGAAAATCTCTCCAAACTAGGAATAGAACACTGTAAAGTAAAAAGTGTGGGAGTCATCACATGATGATAAGGAGAGAGGTAATGTAAAAGAGACAGGCCAATAAACAAGGACAGCAAATGTGATCCACTTGTATCTCCAAATATATATATGCTGTGCATAAAATGTGGTGGACGACAGAGAAAGCATATGACAATGTGACTTTTTAAGAACATCCTGCCCATAGGATGTAATCAAATGCTTGATCCTCAATATGATGTAAGAAAAACCTGTGAAACCAATAAAAAAAAGTGGCTCTTTGCAAGCCTCTACAAGGAAATAATCTTCCAGTGCCATTCTCTACTTAATCTTTTTACACCAAGTTTGATAATCTATTAATATCATCATCTGTTCACTCAAGCTCAAGGGGCAAAGGTATCTACTGTCTCTAAATGAGACATCATATATCTGCATTTTCTACTGACTTCTATGGAATTAGCATTTTCTGTTTACTTCATCAAAACCCTAGGAAATTACACTTTCAGCACATCATTATTATTAAAGTTAAAAAGTCAAGTGCTAAAAAGAAATTGCAAGATTAAACTTGCATATATAACCCTCATTTGCTACACTGTTATATATGGAATTGTAATTTTGTTATTAAATGTGTGATCACATGATTATATGATTACATGTAATTGCATGAATATAAGCTATTGTTCCCAATGATTTGTCTCATTTTGTTCACTAAACTGATATCGCCTAATTAATAAGCATTTGTTTATGTTTTGCTGCTTCTAAATTTTAGTGCTCTATTTCTGGTTTTGTATATTGTACATGCAATTTTGAATATTGTACATGCAATTGTTTAATTTATTTGTCTATTTTTTTATTCTTCTTCTTGTCAGCAGACCTTTTTAAAACCAAATCTTCCTGACTGCCATATAACCATTTGTTCTAAAATTATCATTTCACTCCATTCTGATTACCTTATGTATAATTAGACAGTGGTTTCTAAGTTGGAGTGAAGGAACATTCTCCAGCACCATAAGAAAAAAAGCACCCTTCAAAACTTACAAGAGAGAACACAGTGTTATAACTGGCTCAAAATATCCTGCAAGAAAACTAAAAGTTTCCTTGCATATGCACCAGAAACCACACTGTACAGCATAAGACTCTAGGAAACTTCAGTGATTTTTTTGTGTGCAAATATGGAAATCCTTAGATTTTTATGATTTATTAGACATAGCAGCTACCATTACAATATAAAAGAAGTTTCTGTCCAACTATCAGAAGCACTCTCCATAAAGACTAGAATTATCTGTCTGATTTTGTCTATTTTAACTTTTTTTTTCCCCCTGCAGTAATTAGCAATTTGAATGTGAAATGAGTAGGAAAAAATGACTTTTTTTTCATTGTTACATTAAAAATAAATCTCATAGCCATTTATTTTCCAGGGGGTCTGTAGCCAAAAGAACTGAAGTTCATTTGAAAGCTAAAGCTTTACAAAATAACCTTCTGTGAGGAGCAGTGCCTTTTATTTTCCTATAGGAAATCCATTTTGATTTGACAGAATGATAAGCCTTTGAAAACTGTGGACTGAAAATACACAGTAGACTTTTTGCTAAGCTCATAAAGTGCCCAACTGAGAAAGGATTCACTGCACATGAATAAGAGCTAAATTAGCTGTGTATTGAAAAGTCTCATCAAATGCAAGGCTGTAAGTCCTTGGCAGAACTTGGGTGCCAGTGAAGGGTTTCTGCACACTTTGTCAGGTACTCCAGAGAGATTGCCATTCTGATATGCTGTAAAATCTCTTCAGCATTCTGTGGCTGATCTGAACTTTAAACCATATCTACAACAAATCTTAAAAAGACTTATGTCTTTTGTTGGGGGAGGTTAATTTATTTGTTTTTCCTTTCAGGCATCTTTCTTAAAGAGGGAATGTGTTTCACAGGAAGAAAGGACTTAGAAGCATCTGCACCCCATTATTTAGCTCAGGATTGTGTTATGACTTTTGAATATATGACAGTGTGTTCAGTTTGTGTGTCGTGGGGTTTTGGTAGCAGGGAAGGGGCTACAGAGGTGGCCCCTGTGAGAATCATCTCAAAGCTCCCCCAGCTCCAAGTTGGACCTGCCTTGGGTCAAGGTCAAACCAATTAGCAACAGCGAATACACCTCTGTGATAAAATATTGAAGAAGAGGAACCTGAGAGGAGGAGGAATGAGGGGAAAACCTATGCAAACACCAAGGTCAATGGAAGAAAAGGAGGAGGGGGAGGTATGTTTGAGCAGAGACTCCCCTGTAGCCCATGGTGAGTCAGGGTGTCCCCCTGCAGCCCATGAAGGTCACTGGTGGAGCAGATGCCCACCTGCAGCCTACGGAGAACCCCACACCAGAGCAGGTGGCTGCCCCTGAAGAAGGTCATGACTCTGAGGGAAGACTGTGCTGGAGCAGTTGCAGAACTGCAACCCATGGAAAACACTCATGCTGGAGCAGTTTGTAAAAAGCTGCAGCCCTGTGGGAAGGACTCATGTGGAAGAAGTTCCTGAAGGACTGTCTCCTGTGAGAGGAACCCCATGCTGGAGCAGGGGAAGCATGTGAGGAGTGCTCCCCCTGAGAAGGAAGGAGCAGCAGAGACAACAGATGATGAACTGACCACAACCCCCATCCCCTGCCCCCCTGTGCTGCTGCTGGAGAGGAGGTACAGAAAATCAGGAGCAAAGTTGAGCCCAGGAAGAAGGGAGTCATGGGGGGAAGGTGTTTTTAAGACATGGTTGTATTCCTCACTGTCCTACTCTGATTGGTAATTTAAGTGGTGGTGGTGAAATTAAACTGATGCTCTTTCTTCCTAAGTTGAGTCTGTCTTTTGCCTGTGACCATAACTGCTGAATCATTCCCTCCCTATCCTTACCTCAATTTCCCAGCTTTTGTCTTATTTTATTCTTCCCATCCCTGAGCGGGCAGGAGTGAGAGAGTGGCTGTGTGGTGCTCAGTTGCCTTCTGAACTTAAACCTTGACAGGCAGTCATCCACAAGTTCAAAGAAGAACAAACATATCTATGCTTTAATTCTATATTAGGCAAGATACAAGTGGTGGAAGAAATAATTAAACAGGAAGGTACTAGTGGACTCCAAAATAATCTCACAAAAATAACACTCTATGTAGTTTTATGCATGAATGTTGCTTTAGCTTCTGTAACAGTATGATGAACACCACTGCAAGTCTTTTAAATGTCGATGGTATTTTATAGGAAGGCTCTAAAGGAAATACACACAGATATTCTGAAATGTTTTATGCAGTGTATGTTCCCTCTCATTATTTTCATAAGAATCACATTGAATTTATAGTTATTATCGGTAAAATATAGAAACACAAGAATAAATCTCACATTGAAATAATGAATATGACATGATGAATATGCACTGACATAGTAATATACTGTAATGGTATTATTATTATTATGGAGTTATAATAATATGAAAATTAAGAGAATCTCCTTACCCTGAGTGACATGCAGTCTGCTCATGGACTTGTTTGACTCTGTCCTCCAGACCCACATGCAACTGGGTTTTCATATGTCTGCTGCTAGTACTGAAAAGATGTTCCTGACCTTTCATATTCTGGAAATAAATTCTTCTAATTTCAAGACTAAATTCTCAGTGAGTTGAGAAACATTTCTTCTTATGTCAACCTTACCTTTCAAATTTAATGGTACTTTTCTCCCTAGCTCTTCAATACCTAGATGAATTTATTAGAAAAGTTATATTATCTTTTGGCTTTTATTGTGTCTAGCTAACCTGTATAAGCTTTTCTATTGTATAGAGATTGAAACTAACTTCATAATAGTTCAGGTGCTGTTAACAGCCTAGCAATAGCTGCAGAGATGACAGGTGCCTCATTTGTTCTGTTTCTAAAAATGAAATCTGTATTTATACTGATTTTTCTCTTTAGATGCCAGAGATGAGAAATCTATGAGGAATATGTGAGAGAGATATTTTGTCTCTCTCCAGGTCAAACTTTGTTGTTTGCTTTAGGCTATTAAAGAAGACCTATGAAGAAACTCCAGCTTTACGCATTCCTTGGGATCTCTTTTAAGCATTAACTTAACATTTCATAATATAAGGAGTATGCACAAAGATGACTGTCTACCTGTATATGTGTCTATAAAACTGGGGAATTATTTCCCAAAGTTTAGGAAATGACACATTAGACAATGTTCTCTTTCTTTAAGAATCATGGACACTTAAGCTTGGAGGGACTGAGATGGAGTACATTTCTCTTTCCATGTAGACTGATCAAATTATTCTCAGGAGATTAAAAAAAATCAGTCATTGTTCATCTAGGTAGACCTACTTTATTTTTGCACATGTTTACCCCTTTGCACATACGCATTGAATGTGAATTACCAGAAAGTACTGTACCTTGATCAGGAGAGTTGCCTAGTTTCCAATATATTTGGGTGACAGAAACAAGTAAATATATATATAACAATACCCAGAGTAAAATCCACTGAACTGATGAAGTTAGTCAGGCTTTACAAAATTTGTATGGATAAGATTTTTCTTTCCTCTGGGCAGTAGATGATTTGCACAATTTTAGGCTGTTACTAATAAGATTTTTTTTCTATTGCATTATCAACTTCATTTTCTGTTGTTTTGAGAAACTGCAACTTACACCAGATTATACTTTAAATAGCACCACCCCAGTCTTTCCTTTGAACTATATGTCACTGGCTGAAGAGGAGCTTTTAATTCCGCTAGAACCATGTGCTTGGAACAAAAGTAATGTGACAGATCTAGTGAAACTTATGAATGAATTATTGCTGGAACATAAAATTTGACTTTTGCACTTTAATATCAATCTTTTGGCAGAATAGCTGCTGCAGATGAAAAAGTGCCTCTCGGCTTTTATTCTTATTCATGTGTTGACCTTAAATTACCCCTTTTCCCAGATGGCCAGTCGTCTCTCAGTTCTGAAATGCTAACTGGCACCATTATGCTTGTCATATTACTGCAAACCTGTTTTCCCTAAATTCTGTACCATATGATGTGTTTTGTGACTATGTGCCCCCAAAAAATTAAAAAATTAAAGAATATTCTCTGCTTGACAAAGAGAGGAAAAAGGACACAAAAGATTATTACCCTAGAGCTTTTTAGATATTGTTCTTTTACTATTTGTTTTATTTAGATTTACTCACATGAAATCAACTCTACTGTTATAGTGAAGCAAGGCTATCACATTCTTCTGAGTACAATTCGTCAATCATTGGATCAAAATTGAGGCTGACAGAAAAACTACTTTCCTCCCAAACATATGCTTGGGCAATCTTGGCCTCATGGTTGAACATAAACTCTTTAAAATGCTTTAGAGAAGAAAAAGAGTCCTAGCACAATGCAGAAAATGGTATGAACACATTATGCCGAAGGGCTTTACAACAGGAGAAAGTGTTTGCCTTCAGCAATATCACTACACTCTTCTCTGAAAAACACCCTAACCCAGTTTAGCTAAGGAGCCTTTTCCACTCACGTAGAGGCAGCAAAATAGACTGAAGTGGAAAGGACTTCCTTTGCAATATACAATATATATTACAACTTGAGGTTGAACTCCTTTTCTGAAAAGCATACCCTCACCTGATTGTGGTCTAAGTAATACATACAGTGTCAGCTTCTTTTTATGGTGAACACTTTTTTCTGTTTTGTTGTTGTAGCTGTTTTGCGTTTTTGTTGTTTGGTTTTTTTTTTTATTTATTTTCTACAATTGTGAAAGTTCCTGCACACACAGATCTTTCTCATTTCATTTGTCTAATTGCTAAGCCATTTAGACTTTTTAAAAGGGCAGGATAAAGCAATTTACAATAATTTTTCTTTTATATGTACAACATATAAGTACTCATGCACACAGACGCACATATAGAACAGAGTTTTTTCTTTACATATTATTGTTCTCTTTTCTTTAAAATTTCCCTTCACTTTGTTTTCTTGGTTTCAAGATTTACCACCTCTTTTAACTTACACTTGGAAAGCCTATTTATCACCTTTCAGAACTCTACTATTCTTTCCCTCCATTCTTTCTTCAGCCTACTTTTTCATCTGTTACTTGCTAACAGAGAAGGACTTGTGGGTGATGTGATGGTTGGAAGCCATCTTGGGCAGAGCAATGACAAAATGATAGAGTTTTTGAACCTTGGAGAAGTAAGAGGAGGGGGTCAACAGAACTGCCACCATGGACTTCCAGAGGGCAGACTTTGGCCTCTTTAGGAGACTGGTTCACAGAGGCAGGTTGGGAGGCAGCCCTGAAGGTCAAAGGAGTCCAGAAGGCTGGATCTTAAAGGTGCAGGAGCAGGCCGTCCCCATGTGCCGAAAGACGAGCCGGTGGAGAAGACTGGCTTGGCTGAGGAGAGAGATTTGGCTGGAACTAAGGAAAAAAAAGAGAATTTATGACCTTTGGAAGAAGGGGCAGGCAACTCAGGAGGACTACAAAAATGTCATGAGGTTATGAAGGGAGAAAATTAGGAGGCCCAAAGCCCAGCTAGAACTTTGCTGCAGTAAAAGACAATAAAAAATATTTTTATAAATACATTAACAACAGAAGGAGGGCTAATGAAAATCTCCATCCTTTATTGGATGCATAGTGACAAAGGCTGAGGAAAAGGCTGAGGTACTTAATGCTTTCTTTGCTTCATTTTTTAATAGGAAGACCAGTTCTTCTCTGGGTACCCAGCCCTCTGGGCTGGAAAACATGGATGGGGAGTAGAATGAAGCCCTCATAATCCAAAGGGAAATGGTTAGTGACCTGCTACAGCACTTAGACACACACAAGTCTCTGGGCTGAGATGGGATCCACTCAAGGGTACTGAGGGAGCTGGCAGAAATGCTCACCAGAACCACTTTCAATCGCTTATCAGCAGGCCTGGCTAACCAGGGAGGTCCCAGTTGACTGGAAGTTAACAAATGTGACACCCATCTACAAGAAGAGCCAGAAGGAGGATCCAGGGAAGTACAGGCCTGTCAGTCTGACCTCGATGCCGGGGAAGGTTATGGAGTAGATCACCTTGAGCGCCATCACATGACATGTACCGGACAACCAGGTGATCAGGCCCAATCAGCATAGGTTTATGAAAGGCAGGTCCTGCTTGACTAACCTGATCTCCTTCTATGATGAGGTGTCCCACTTAGTGGATGAGGGTGAAGGGAAGTTGCTACAAGTATACTTGAAATTATGAGACGTCCTGACATTGTTAATGTATAGGGACCTGTAAAGTAGGACATGTAGTTTTAGCGTTAACCAATTTCATTTATACTCTTTTTCTAACTACCCTCTGTAGTCATTACCCACTTGTAATATGTTTTAAAACCTGTAACTCCTTGCCTAGTGGAGATAAGGCCTTGGACAGTCTGGAAAACTCCCTGAGTACATCCCTGATAACGGGAACCTAAAAAGCAAGTGTCTAGGAAGACACCAGTGTCAAGATAAGCAACTGGAAGCTGATCTAAACTAACCCCCTTGGAACAAACAGGAGCTGAAGGATGGATGAGGTAACTTTATGACCATATATGGACATGAGAAACCCAAAGTTCAACTAGCGGACAGTGTGAGGAAGACTATGTGGACTACTAAGGAGGGGAGAAGACCCTCACTCTATTTTTACTACACATGCTCAGACTATGTAAATGAATTCTGAGAATCCATTAGCATAAGACTGCCTTTTCTAGGAAATCTGATGAATATGTATGTTTTTTCTGTATATTAGTCAGAGTGTTTTGTTAATAAGTGTGGCACTAGTGGTGGAGCGATCCCCAGTGCTGTCCAGCACTGTTGATAAAGAGTACCTGCTTAATACTTATACTCAATTCTGACTGTTGAGTGAAGCTATTTGTTTCTAGGGAAAGGCTGTGGATGTTGTCTACCTAGACTTTAGTAAACCATTTGACTCTGTTTCCCACAACATTCTCTTGGAGAAACTGTCTGCTCATGGTTTTGCTGGGTAAAAAACTGGTTGGGTGGTCAAGCTGGAAGAGTTGTGGTGAATATAGTTAAATCCAGTTGGCAGCCAGTCACAAGTGGTGTTCCCCTGGGATCAGTATCAGGGCCAGTTCTGTTTAATATCTTTATAAATGATCTGGATGAGGGGATGGAGTGCACCCTCAGAAAGTTTTCTGGCAACACCAAGTTGGGTGGGAGTGTTGATCTGCTCGAGGGTAGGAAGACTACAGAGGGAAATGGACAGGTTGATTGATGGACCAAGGCCAACTGCATGAGGTTCAACAAGGCTCAGTGTCAGGTCCTGCACAACAACCCCATGCAAAGTCTTGGGGAAGAGTGGCTAGAAAGCTTCCTGGCAGAAAAGGACCTTGGGATACTGGTCAACAGCTGGCTGAATATGAGCCAGCAGTGTACCCAGGTGGCCAAGAAGGCCAATAGGATCCTGGCTTGTATTAGAAATAGTGTGGCCAACAGGGACAGGGAAGTGATTGTCCCTCTGTACTTGGCACTGGTGAGACCACACCTTGAATACTGTGTTCAGTTTTGGGCCCCTCACTACAAAAAGGACATTGAGTTACTTGAGCATGTCCGAAGAAGGGCAACGAAGCTGGTGAAGGGTCTGGAGCACATGTCGTACAAGGAGCGGCTGAGGGAACTGGGGTTGTTTAGCCTGGAGAAGAGGAGGCTGAGGGGAGATCTTATCACTCTCTACAACTACCTGAAAGGAGGTTGTAACGAGGTAGGTGTTGGTCTTTTCTGCCAAGTAGCAAGCAAGAGGGCAAGAGGAAACACCCTCCAGTTGTGTCAGGAGAGGATTAGACTGGATATTAGGAAAAATTTCTTCACCAAAAGAATTGTCAAGCATTGGAACAGGTTGCTCAGGGAACTGGTGAAGTCGCCATCACTGGAGGTATTTAAAAGATGTGTAGATGTGGTGTCCCAATCCAATGTTGGGGGAGGTTTCAATATGATCCCAAGAGCGAGATTAAGACACAAACGAGGTCAAATGCCATATACTCAAACCAGGTTTTTATTATTAAAAAAGTGAAGAGGGGTAGCAATAAAACAGAATGGAAGGAAAAGACAGAAATAAAGCAAGGATGCAGGATAGAGTTGCAAGAATAGTCACCACCATGGATCCAGCAGCGTCCTGTTGGTCCTCAGTCTTCAGTTCTTCAGTGGTGGGTGCACACAGATCTAGCTTTGATAGTAGATGCACACCGAGCAAAGTTTTCTGTTGCCTTTTTAAGTTCATGGTATCCGCTGATCAGCATATCTGCCCACCTTTAGTTCTTTTTTCTCTGGTCCCACAGGTTTTGTTGCATCCGGCTTCTGGGCAGAATAGCTTTCCTCTTATCAGTTCATTAGCAATGCATGCATGGCGTCTGGCCTACACAATAGAGCCACAAATGACTACAGGATAGGGCCAGGTCAGTACACTCTGCCCCTTTGAGGCTTATCTAAGGAGTTTGACAATGCAACTGCAAAGGAATGGGGGATGGTGCATCCTTCAATACACTCCCGCTTTCCTGGGCAACACTCCCCAGACAAATCCACAGGTCACAGCAGCTTGTCCTTGAGGTTTGCACAGATACAAGCAAGCTTTGAGACAGTCATATGACATTTCAGTCTCCCAGATGTGGTGCTTAGGGACATGGTTTAGTGGTGGACTTAATAGTGTTAGGTTAACAGTTGGACTCGATGATCTTAAGGGTCTTTTCCAAACTAAATGATTCCATGATTCTATGATTTATATCCAAATTAAATCACTGTTTACTCCTTTAAAAGAAAGGTTTTGTTGCCTGAGCATTTTTCCTCACCCAGTACGTATTTTTCCCCCTATTTGCCACTGGTTTATTAGATTCATTCTGCTTGATCTCATTCAATTCACTAGACAGTTTCTTTCTCTTGCCTTATTTATCAGCTCGGCATTCTCACACTAAATATATTCATTACACCAAAGTGTTTCTCAGTCCATCAGTTTTACATTGAAACTTCCCTGTGTTCTGTTTTCAATTCTCTTTCCTAGTCTATTTTTTACATTCCTTATTCTTTATCAGCAAACTTGTTTTATTCCAAATCTCCCTAACCCAGTAAAATAATTATTGTCATTCCCAATCTACACAGGTATTGATGTCTCTCCTTCATCAATTATCGTATTTTCTTGGTTTCCATTCCATCAAATGAAATATTAGACATTCTTTCCTCTTGCAACATGTATGACACACAGCTATACTCATAATAGTTTTTAACTCCATTGTACTGGGTCTGGCTGAGCCGGAATTGGTTTTCCCCTGTAGCAGCCCTCATGGTGCTGTGTTTTATGTTGGGAGCTGGCAGGGTGTTGATAGCACACTGGTGTTGTGGCTACTGCTGAGTAGTGCTTACACAGCACCAAGGCTCTTTCTGACATTTTCCTCCCCAGTGGGATGGGGTGGGCAAGATCTTAGGAGGGGACACAACCAGGACAGCTGACCTGAACTGACCAAAGGGATATTCCATACCATATGACGTCTGCTCAAGTATAAAGCTGGGAAAAAGGAGGAAGGGGGTAGGGTCATCCTTGGGCCTCCGAGGCAACCACTACACGTATTGGAGCCCTGCTTCCTGAGAAGGCCTGACATCGTCTGTTAATGGGAAGTAGAGAATAAATCTGTTTTCTTTTTTTTGCGTCTGCGCACGGACCTTTGCTTCACTTTGCTTATATTAAAACTGCTTTTGTTTTACCCACAAGGGTTGAGGTTTTTTCCTATCTTATTTTCTTTCCCCTCTTTGCCCTGTTGAGAAAAAAAGGGGAAGGGGGGGAAGTGATAGAGCGACTTGGTGGGTACCTGGCATTTAGCCAAGGTCAAACCACCACATGGATGTACATTATTTTTTAACTCAAGCTTAATTTTTAATTTCTAAATGTTTCCGACTTCTCAGGAAAAGAAGACAAGTTTGCTGTCCATGCAAGTTGTCACCTTTCCAGGCAGACTGACCCCAGCAAGATTTCAGAGTTGAGATTTCTGTCAACAAATTCTCACATCAGAATGTGCCATACTGCATTTTTTTTTTCCTTACACAAGCTGATCACAACATTTTCTTTGCGTTTGTTACACTACATTCTTTTCTGATAAGATTCCCAAAGGAAATTAAAGAAGGAATAATGGATAGAGTAAAACAATCAAGAACTGGAGTTGTCAGAATTGCCTACTAAAGGATGCAACTGAATCCCTGGTTAAAAGGTGTTGAATATAAGCATCTCAATGGCCTAATTCATGACAGAGGATAAAGATGACACTTTCCACAAGTCTGGTATCTATTCTCCTATATTTCCTTCATAATAGGATATGTTTCAAATTGTCTGTGCCTGTAAAGATTTAGCAGGAAGATCCTATCAATTTATGTGATACTAGAGTGAAATTTTCAAGTGTGTCATTAAGCTGTAAAGTTTAAACAGGATCCTCAGGTTTAGTTCAGGCCACTATCCCTGTTTCATTGCCTAGATATCCCAACATCTTCCACTTTTCTCCAGAATCAGAGGTCTACAAAGGAACAGAATAACTCTGGTTGTTAGTCCAGACTGGAGAGTATAAAGAAGATAATGATTAAAGAATTAATAATGATTCATGCATAGAGAAATGGAATAATCTATGTCCAAAGAGAGGATAAGAAGCAATATAAATAAATTGAAATAAGAAAGATTTCAATTACAGAAATTGAAAACCAACATTTTTTTATCCAGAAAGAATAAGGGAGTTCTCAGATTACCAAAGGAGTTTTTATAGTTTCTATCACTAGAGATCTGAAGGACAAGTCAAACAAATATCTGTTAGATATATAAAGATATATAGATATAGATATATAAAGAATATTTTTCCTGGACCTAATTTTTAGTAGTCAGCCAAGGTCAATAAACTTCAAGAGAACAATAAAGACTCATATAGAAATATTGAATATGGTTCTGCTGCCTAATAATTCTATAGTAAGGATAAAATATTTTATTACTACCAAAGAGAGATAATAACCTGTCGTGGTTTCACCCCAGCCACCAACTAAGCACCACGCAGCTGCTCACTCACTCCTCCCCCCTCAACACCAGTGGGATGGGGAGGAGAATTGAAAACAAGTAAAACTCATGTGTTGAGATAAGAACAGTTTAATAATTGAAATTATAATTATAATTATTATTATATATATTCTATTATATAACATACAATTTATTATACTATAATTATATACATTAATAATAATATTATTATTAATGAAAAGGAAGATAACAAAAAGGAAGTGAAATAAAACCCCAAGAAAAGACAAGTGATGCACAATGCATTTGCTCATCACATGCTGACCAATGTTCAGCCAGTCTCTGAGCAACAATCCACCCCTTCTGGCCAGCTTCCCTCAGTTTATATACTGGGCATGACATCATATGGTATGGAATATTCCTTTGGCCAGTTTGGGTCAGGTGTCCTGGCTGTGTCCCCTGACAGCTTCTTGTGCCACTCCAGCCTTCTTGCTGGCAGGGCATGGGAAGCTGAAAAATCTTTGACTTAATATAAACATTACTTAACAACAACTAAAAATGTCAGTGTCTTATCAACATTATTCTCATACTAAATCCAAAACACAACACTATACCAGCTACTAGGAATAAATTTAACTATCCCAGCTGAAACCAGGATATAACCCATATGAAATCTACTGTTTTCAGCTCTTCCTCTACCTTGTTAACCTCAGATTATATGACTCCATATTAATGGAAATAATTATTGAAAAAGCAATTTCTTAACATTTTTCTCAGAGTGTACTTCCAGTGAAAAATTATCACAATTCATTTTTTCCCCAATTCAAAATTTAGCAAGGAGAGAGAAGTTCAAATGCTAGAGCATTCTAGCATTCATTTTAATTCACAGTAAGTCACACAGCTTCTCCCATATTTTTTTCTTCTCTTCTATTTCTTTCCATTCTATAGAAGTGGGAAATGAGTGATAACAACCAAAATGTGATAAAAGAAGCAGAAAAGCAGTATTTTTGTTTAAATTGTCCTCATTGTTAACTTTCTCAGGGGAATTATCTTCATTTTACTATGATTTCTGTTATTAATATTCTGCGCTTTAACACTGAATATACAACCAGATATTGCACAGGTAGCCTGTTACATTAGTGTTCAGTGAGAATGAACTGAGCTTGGCTGAATATTATGCATTTACCCTTTGGAGACCTGTCTTTTTCCTACCAATTCCATTCACTGTTTCTTGAAAGAGTGAGCATGAACTATACATAAAAAAAAAAAAGAAAAAAACACCAAACAAAAACCAACCAAACAAACAAACAAAAAAAAAAACAAAAAAACAAATGCAGTTTTACTGGTTTATGTAACTGATAAATGTGCACAATATGATTTTACTACCAAAATCAAAGGCAGGTCTGTACAGAATTTGGTCTCAAATTAAGTTTGATTATAAGTCATTAATTGAGGCAAATATGAAAATCAGCGAAGTGGTAGGAATGTTTTAAGCTACATCAGTCTATGAAAGACTCTTCACAGTCAGAAAGATCTTACAAGAATTTTACAGAAATATCATATGTCTAGACATTAAAACAAGGTCATTTAATATCTGTTTGAGACTTCAGACTTACATGTGGCAATCCATCTCCTGAAGTTTGCCTGAAACAACCTCAAACTAGAGGAAAGCAAGCAGACCTGCCGAAACAAAATTATGAAGAAACATTTCATCAGTTTGTAGATGTAAAGATAGATATGTATCTCAGGTATTAAAATTGCAGTTGTAGCCAAAAAGGAAAGTAAATTTAAGCATGCCTTAGGTGGTGTTTAATCTAAAGATGGCCCTGTTGTATTAATATGTTCTAATGATATCTCCAGAGTATGCTTACTTTCTATCCTAGTATGTCTGGTTTGCAAGAAAAACATCACTAATAATAAAGCAGCATATGTAAATATATTAATTATTAACAACAGCCTTGTAGTGTTTCCACCTGATTCACTTGGAGTCATAACTACCTCAAATTATGGGTAATACTACAAACTACAGGCAAGAGTAACCACCCTACACCTGCATTGTGTACACTGCTGTGTGTACTACGTAAAATCAAGTGTAGCCACCAAGGATGGGTCACCAGCTTAAAACACATACCTAGATAATTATTAGCCTAACTAATGATCTACATGACAAGGTAGACATGCCCAAAGCTCTATGAAATTGCCATGGTTACAATATCATGCCAATATTTCTGAGGCAAATAAAGTAGAAAAATTCCTTCCTTTACTTCATAGAAGAAAATCCTGTTGCCATTGTCAGTGAAGATGAAGCAAGGAGTATCATCTGCCATATACTAATATGATATATACTAATATATACTGATATCTGTAATGATATATATTAATATATATTAAATATATGTAAATATATAAAAATCATATATTAATATGATTTTTAAAACATTTTACATCACTTTGGACAGTCATTTTAATAAGAGAGATCTCAAGGGTGGATACATTGAAAAAATCTGGATCCAAGAAATGTAGCTCAATCAGTCAGACTGGGATTCACAATGCCTATCTTGCAGGCATTTAAATGTCAGCTAGTTATCATTTATATAGATGTAAGAAGGAACTAGACAACTCTAGAACAAATTTTAGATTTATGGTTTAGGAAAATATATATATTGCTTCATAGTTTTTATCACTGGCATCTTAATTGAAAGAAATATTTTTTAAAATTGTTTAATACTACTTCTGGTTACTATTGAAATAATTTGAAATACTCTATTTTTTACTCTTTATTTGCATTCCTCTGTGTCATGGTTTGAGCTCAGAGGGTAACTGAGCCACACAGCCTCTCACTTCCCCCTTCCCCCCCAAGACTGGGAAGGAGAAAATAAAACAAAAGGCTCAGGAATCAAGATAAAGACAGAGAGGGATGACTCATTCATTATAGTCATGGGCAAAAGACAGACTACTTAGAGGAAAAAAAAACATAAATTTAATTCAGACACTAACAACAGCAACGTTTAACAGACAGAGTAGCACTGTGAGAAGCATTACCACATCTTGAAAGAATCTTCCCCCATTTCTCCCTTCTTCCCAGGCTCAGTTTTGCTCCCAGTATCTCTACCTCCTCCCCAGCAGCACAGGGGTCAGGGAATGGGGGGTGCAGTCAGTCCTGCCACTTCTTCCACCTTGAGGAGGGGGAACTTCTGGCATTCCTCCCCTATTCCAGTGTAGTCCCCCTCTCACAGGAGCCAGTCCTCCACAAACCAACTCCAACATGAGTCCCTTCCATGGGCTGCAGCATTTCCCTACCTTCTCTGGTGTGCAACAGTGTTGCAATCCTTCCAGAGCTGAACTACAACAGTGGGGCCTTCTCCCCACAGAGTCCCAGCCTTCTTCGGGTGCAGTCACCTGTCCTAGCATGGGGCCCCCCACAGGTTGCAAATTGGTACCTGCTGCACCTTAGACGTCCATGGGTGACAGTGGGGGACAACACTGCCATCTAACCATGGGATACAGGGGAGTCTCTGCTCTTGTACTCCTCCCCACCTTCTTGTTCTTTCTTCCACTGACCTCGGTGTTCATGCAGATGTTCTCCTTGCAACTCCTCCTCAAAACTTCAACTCGTTCTCCCATGTTCCCCTTCTTAAATGAGTTATCACAGAGACACAACAAATTGGATCAGCCTTGCCGCAAAGGTGGATCCGACTTGGAGCTGGGGGATCTTCAAGAAGCTTCTCACAGGGGCCACCACTGTAGGTCCCTCCCCTGCCACCACCCCCCCCCATCCCCCCTCAAATCCAGAACACTGAAACTTGCTTGCAAAAAACCCCGAATCAATAAATGCTGCCAAAGTCTAACCAAGAATAATAGCTACTTTGAAACCCACAGAAGTACACTCTATAGCTAATAAGAGGTAGAAGTGCAAACCTCAAGAAAAAAACCCTATAGTTTAAATCAAGTCCATTGTCTTCTCAGTCAGACATCCACTCTAATGGTCTGCTGCAACTTCCTAGGAAAAAAATAAAAAGGCAACCAAACTCATTCAGCAAAACTTTGCATATTCACTTAACTTTGTCTCATGGCAAAACTCCCCACTCTAGTGAGATCCAAGGACTACTACCCTCTCCTGGTTTTTCAGGTAGGTAGTGATGACATTACCAGGAGAAGTCCTAAATCAATGAAGAAAGATTTCAGGTCCCTGGGGAAAGTGATTGTCCTGATTTAGCCAGGATAGGGTTAAGTTTCCCCAGCAGTGGGGGGGAAGCTCTAGCCGGGTTATTCATATATCATGTTGACATCACATCCTGGCACGAGCGCAGGAAGAATCGGTGATCGCGTGGTTGGTGCAGCAGGTTCTCTCACTGCTGTATCGGTATATACTTTGCTCTGTTCATTGTTATCACTATTACTGTTCTTGTTTGCTGCGTGCTGTTGCACTGCTGTATTAAACCTTTCCTTATCTCAGTCTCGGGGCTTTGTATTTCACTCCCTTTGTGGGGGAGGGGCAGCAGCCGCGTGGTCTCAGACCCCGGCAGGGGCTAAACCATCACAGCGATTAAGAGGTCGGGGGCACAAATTGTTTTCTCCTCCATCCTTTCAGTTGGTGGGATGGATGAAGAAGAACACCGGAGAACTCAACAGATGAACTTGCAGCTCCAAGACTGGTGTTACCATCAGGGCTTCAGATTTTTCAATCATGGGTTGGTAAACAGGGCACCAGAACTTCGGGCATTAGATGGAATGCACCTGTCCCAGAGGGGGAAGAGGATCTTGGGGCAGGAGTTAGCTGGGCTCATTGACAGAGCTTTAAACTATATTTGAAGGGGGAAGGGAGCAAAACAACAGCCCATCTGAAGTGCATGTATACCAATGCACACAGCATGGGTAACAAACAGGAGGAGCTTGAAGCCATGATGAAACAGGAAAATTATGATGTCATGGCTATAACAGAAACATGGTGGGATATCTCCCATGACTGGAGTGTGCCAACTGATGGCTACAAGCTCTTTAGCAGGGATAGACAAGGAAGGAGAGGTGGTGGAGTGGCGCTGTATGTTAGGGACTGTTATGATTGCTTTGAGTAGAAGTGTAGCAAAGACAGGGTCGAGTGTCTTTGTGTTAGAATCAGGGGGAAGGCCAACAGGGCAGATGTTGTAGTAGGAGTCTACTATAGGCCACCCATCCAGGACAGAGAGGTGGATGAAATATTCTATAGGCATTTAGGAGAAATCTCATGATTGCTTGTCCTTGTTCTTGTGGGAGACTTCAAATTCCCAAACTTCTGCTGGAAATACAACACAGAAGAGCGGGACAAGTCCCGGAGATTTCTGGAATGTGTGGGAGATAACTTCCTGACACAGCTGGTGAGAGAACCGACCAGAGAAGGTGCCCTACTGGATCTCCTCTTTGTGAACAGAGAAGGACTGGTGCATGATGTGGTGGTTGGAGGATGACTAGGGCACAGCGATCATGAAATAATAGAGTTCTCTATTCTTAGAGAAGCCAGGAGAGGGCTAAGCAGAACTGACATGCTGGACTTCCAAATGGCTGACTTTGTCTTGTTTAGGCACCTGCTTGAAAGGATCCCTTGGGAGATGATCCTGAAGGATATAGGGGTCCAGGAAGGCTGGGCACGCTTTAAGAAGGAAGTGTTAATGGCTCAGGAGCAGGCAGTCCCCCGGTGCTGTAAGAGAAGCCAGCGACAGAGAAGACCACCCTGGTTGAACAGGGAGCTTTGGCTGGAACTCAGGGAGAAAAGGAAAGTTTACAGCCTTTGGAAGAAGGGGCTAGCCACTCACAGTGATTACAAAGAGCCTGTGAGGTTATGCAGGGTGGAAAAAAGGAGATCTAAAGCCCAGCTGGAAATTAATCTAGCTTTAGCAATCAAGGACAACAAGAAATGTTTCTATAAATATGTCAGTAGCAAAAGAAAGACCAGGGAGAGTCTCCATACCCTGCTAGATGCAGGGGGAAACATGGTAACAAGTGATGAGGAGAAGGCTAAGATCCTTAATGCCTTCTTTGCCTCAGTCTTTAATAACAAGACTAGTTGTATTGAGGGAATCCAGCCTCCTCAGCCAGAAGACAGAGACTGGGAGAACGACCCCCCCGCAATCCAGGAGGAGACAGTCAGTGACCTACTGCATCACATAGACATACACAAATCTATGGGACCAGACGGGATACACCCAAGGGTGCTGAAGGAGCTGACTGGGGTGCTCGCCAAGCTGCTTTCCATCATTTACCAGCAGTCCTGGCTGACCGGGGAGGTCCCGACAGATTGGAAACTGGCCAATGAGATGCCATCTATAAGAAGGTTTGGAAGGATGATCCAGGAAATTACAGGCCTGTCAGCTTGACGTCGGTGCCCGGGAAGCTGATGGAGCAGCTCATCCTGAGTACCATCACACAACACATGTGGGACAACCAGATGATCAGGCCCAGTCAGCATGGGTTTATGAAAGGCAGGCCCTGCTTGACAAACCTGATCTTCTACGACAGGGTGACCTGCTTATTGGATGAGGGGAAGGCTGTGGATGTAGTTTACCTTGACTTCAGAAAGGTCTTTGACACCGTTTCCCACAGCATTCTCCTGACCAAACTGGCTGCTCAAGGCTTGGATGATCGCACGCTTTGCTGGGTAAAAAACTGGCTGGATGGCCAGGCCCAAAGAGTGGTGGTGAATAGAGTTAAATCCAGTTGGCAGTTGGTCACGAGTGGTGTCACCCAGGGCTCGGTTTTGGGGCCACTCTTGTTTAACATCTTTATTGATGATCTAGACGAGGATATTGAGTTCACCCTCAGTAAGTTTGCAGATGACACCAAGTTAGGTGGGAGTGTTGATCGGCTCGAGGGTAGGGAGGCTCTACAGAGAGACCTGGACGGGCTGGAGCAATGGCTAAGGCCAGCTGTATGAGCTTCAATAAGGCCAAATGCCGGGTGCTGCACTTCGGCCACAACAACCCCCAGCAGGGCTACAGGCTTGGGGAGGAGTGGCTGGAGAGCTGCCAGTCAGAGAGGGACCTGGGGGTGTTGATTGACAGCCGGCTGAACATGAGCCAGCAGTGTGCCCAGGTGGCCAAGAAGGCCAATGGCATCTTGTTTTGTATCAGAAATAGCGTGGCCAGCAGGGACAGGGAAGGGATCTTGCCCCTGTACTCAGTACTGGTGAGGCTGCACCTCAATTACTGTGTTCAGTTTTGGGCCCCTCACTACAAAAAGGACATTGAATTACTCGAGTGTATCCAAAGAAGGGCAACGAAGCTGGTGAAGGGTCTGGAGCACATGTCGTACGAGGAGCGGCTGAGGGAACTGGGACTGTTTAGTCTGGAGAAGAGGAGGCTGAGGGGAGACCTCATTGCCCTCTACAACTACCTGAAAGGAGGTTGCAGAGAGCTGGGGATGAGCCTCTTTAACCAAGTAATAAGTGATAGGACAAGAGGGAATGGCCTCAAGTTGCACCAGGGAAGGTTTAGACTAGATATTAGGAAGCATTTCTTTCCAGAATGAGTTATTAGGTGTTGGAATGGGCTGCCCAGGGAGGTGGTGAATTCCCCATTGCTGGAGGTGTTTAAGAGTAGGGTCAACATAGCGCTTAGGGATATGGTGTAGTTGGGAACTGTCAGTGCTAGGTTAACGGTTGAACTAGATGATCTTCAAGGTCCTTTCCAACCTAGACGATTCTGTGATTCTGTGAACTTTATGCCCTCTGAACTATTCAGCTAAATTCAGCAGGATTGCTTACAAAGCATAAAGTTAAGCTCTGGTGTAAGTCTTTACAGCATCGATGCCAACATCTGCCACCCTGGGCATTCACATTCTCTTAAGCCAATTCTGTTTCTTCTGGTTCTCTTCCATCCTACCAGTGTATGTTTAGAATAGCAATCACACTGGTTTTTGCTGTAAACTGAAAAAGACACTTGAGAACAAAATGTTCTTCCTTGGGATTTCCCAGGGGTCAAAGACACTAAATTACACATACGTTCAGTTTCTGTTTACACAATCCATGAAAATACCCACCACAAATCATGTGACTAACATTAGATGCACTTGACTTTAAAATTAATTCCTTTTCACAGTTTCACTGGAGTCAGAAGGGAGGTAACAGCATTCAAAACATTAAATGTATTCTTCCATGTAATGTAGTTCTGATCCTTAAGATGTATATTTTTTCAGATACAGTCTGGTACCTTTATTCTTCCTCTTTAAAGTGGTTGTCAACAATTTAAAACTCAGAAACATTTGTGAACAAGAAATCAACTTTCCCTTCTTTTGCTATACCCTGCCTGGCTAAAAAAATCTCAGTCTGCTATGTATAAGGTATTTGTTTCAGTATAATTACCAAATGTGTAGTTAGATGAAAAATTAGTAATTTGAAAATGACTAAGCAAATAGAAAGAAGTAATATTAACAGGGGACTAATTACTATTATGTTTTCAAATTTCAAACACACTTAGTATAAGTTATATATATCCAAAAACCTTTGAAGGTTCAGAATTACTTGAGTATTTAGATAGTTAATAACACCAACCTTATTCATAAGTTTTTACTAAATGGCTTATGAATTTCTCCAGTGATGGTAGCAGGTCCACCCTGTGCTTCTACTGTTTTAAAAATAGACTTTTAAGTATTGTCTTTTTTCTTTTTGTTCTATCTTTCTACGCTTTCACTTTTAGAAACTCCTACTTTGTCTTTGCATTGTCTAATCCATAATTTATCTACAGATAAGAAAACAGGACCAAGGTTAACTTCTTAAATTACAGTATTTTTTTTTATTGTCTTCATATACAGTGGGTTCCAATGCTGTCTTTGAAAATCCTTTGAATGTTTCTGTGAAAGAATAGAACCATAGAACAATAGAATGGTTTGGGTTTGAAGGGACTGTTAAAGGTCATCTAGTCCAACCCCCCTGCAACAAGCAGGGACGTCTTCAACTAGATCAGGTTGCTCAGAGCTCCTTCCAGCCTGACCTTGAATGTTCCCAGGGATGTGGCATCTGCCACCTGTCTCCTCCCATGCAGTGGGTTACGAGGGGGTTGCATCTTTTGAATTCCCTGAGACCCTACATGCCAGTGGAAGAGTCAGTCTCTGCTCAGCAGAGCCGCAGAGTGGGTCTAGTAAAGACAATGACTCAGAGGAACAATTGTGCTGGTGACTTTATTAACTGACCACTTTAGTGAGTGAATGGAGACAATTTGGCAACAATCAACTGATAGCCATCCAGGGAACGAATAAAGGCACTTTGGTGATGAGACTATTTTCCTAATAACCTGTCAATGATCAAGCCATCCCAATCCAATTTGTACAAAACTTATATACATGAATATATGTAAGAGAGAGAGAGCAGAAAGAGGAAAGAGAAAAGAGAGGAGGAGGGGATAGGAAAAGGGCAATCACCACCCTTGGAACCTGTGTTGTCCCGTGGAGTAGCAAGCTTGGTCCATAGGTGGTGGGACAACAAAGGCACACGTGGGGTGTTGCCTTTATATAGTCTTTTTTACACATGTGCAATAGGTTGTTCCAGAAGGTTCTCATCTTCTCTGGCTTGTACCTGCACAGTTAGGCAAGTTCTGTCTCTGGGTAACAACAGTAGGGAGTAGGGAGAGAAACGGCCCACTGCCCCACCTCCACAGAGCTCGTTCCGCTTCTCCCCCACAGGGCATCACATTGGAGTTGTCTGAGACATCCTCTTTACAAATAGCTTCTTGTTTATGAACAGTTTGTTACACCACCTCTCTGGGCAACATGTTCCAGTGTTTCACCACCTTCATCATAAAAAATTACTTCCTTATATCTAATCTGAATTCACCCTCTTTTACTTTAAAACCATTACCCCTTGTCCTATTGCTACAATAAATATTAAAAATTCTGTCCCCAAGTTTTAATGAAAGTTTGAAACTGTTTCAGCTAAAAAAATCTTGTGCAGACGTTGTAAATAATGAAATAACAGTATTTGGGCAGTAATAATCTTCATGCTATTCAACAGATCTGCATAGAAGAATAAACATTAAAACAAAAAAAACCTCCAAAAATATTTTTATTCTGTAAGATCAATAAAACTGTGATGTCTTTAAAACTAGCTGCAGGTCTTCTCTTGACATATGACTGACACCCACGACCATATTGCTCCAGGAATGTGGCAGAATAAAATTTTCATATGATTTTTTCCCCATTTGCCTTGTGTAAATTGGATCCTGGGTTGACATCTCTGGAGATCTTCTCCACTGATTCACAATGTTCAATATACTGAGAGGCTACATACCACCACTTTGAAGCTAGCACAATTAGTTAAACTACCATTTCCACTTAACGCTCACCATTTCCTCCAAATTCCACTTTCCTCTGCTTTTCTCCTTGTGCAATGAATAATAATCAAGATCAAGGATTATAGGTGAAATGGTAAAGTGCTGTCACAGTTTTCTTGTTTTGTTTGTCTGGGGTTTTTTCTTTTTACTCTGCAAGCAGGGCAGGATTTTACTTCCACTCATTTGTCACCACTCTGCAATCCACCCGGAATCACAGTAAATATGCTTTTTCTGAAGCAGAGCTCCTTTTCTCTCTCCAAATTCTTGTCACTGATACATCACAGAGAACAGCCTCCCTTCAGGAGCAGAGACTTTAGCAATCCTCCCTGATTCCACTTCTGAGCAACCTCTTTTTCTTTTTTATTTCCCCTGTCTGACACTGTTCTTTGCTCTGAATTTACAAAATCCTGTGTTTATCTATTTTTATTCACTCAGATCAGGACACACAATGCAAATCCATGTAATTCTCTACTTTCCTCCTCCTCTCTATATTCAAGAATATTGGGAATGACAGCCATCTTAATTGTTGCTCCTTGTAACAGCCCCCTTAAGAGTCAGGTAAAAGCTTGAGGAATTGGGAGCCAAAGAGTGTGCTTGTGTGATATGAAGAGCTCATTTTTTAAAGTTAGCTTTTTCTGGAAATGAGTGTTCGAAGTCACAATATATCAAAGTCTGTTTAGCTTGTCACTTTGATCATCTTCAATCAAATTATTTCTTCTATAAATGAATGAACCATCACCACTGAACAAATCACTTTATTATACCATCATTATTGAGAAAAATTGTCTGCAAAAGACATTGCAAAAGAGTTTCACAATGGTTCTTTGGACAACACTTATTAACAGGTTGAAATGAAAGATCTATTTATTCTAATACAGCTGTTTGCTTCCTGTGATTGAAATAGTCTGTGGACTAAGATAGTACTTCAGTCTCAAAAACTTCATTAGTCAGTTTTAACTCAATCTATCACAGCTTTCCACAGTGCTAAGGAACAGTACAGTGACTGTTACTTTGTAGAATGTTTTTACAGATGCATTTGATGAATTGAGCCTGATCTCAGGAAGTAGCTTAAATTTTATTTAATTTGTGGAGTGGATGTGAGAGACGACTTGTAAAAAGAGGTCTGTGAGAAACACAGACTGAGAAAAATGACCTGAGAAAAAACTAAAAGTTAGCAGGGGGAGTGGAGGCCCTCAAAGCTAAGGAATGTCTCAAACATGCGCAAGTGATGATACTATAGTTATGGGGTGGAGAGTGTGGAGGTCAAAGTTGATAAGGCTGCCCAAATAACACAGGATGCAGCTGGTGGAGGGAGCCCTGTGGAGACAGGACGGCTCTGCTCTGGGGCACCTGGTCAGATTTCAAGGGCCATCTGTCCGGTGAATGGCCTTTGCTTCATTATCCACGAAATCACATTAAAGTTAACACCCCTGAATATGATAGCAAAGACTAACAAGATCATGATAATTACATCATCCCATGAAACACCTTACCCCTCCCCATACATAGGAAACATAGGTATGTGGGTCGACCTAGGGGATGGACCCAAAGAAAGTGTGTATAAATTGAGGGGGGGGGGGGGGGCAAAGGGGCGGGGGCAGGCCCAGATAGTGAAGTGAAGCAAAGAAGACAGATGCCTCCTGGAACCCTCGCTGGCGGGATCGACGCAGGAACCCAGACCAGTGATCTCTATTCCTCTATTCTCTCCATCTCCCTCCTTTCCTTTTTCCCCTTTTCCTTCACTACCATTAAGAAATGCAAGGCATACTGTATTGCTTGCCACAACTCAATATATGCTTAGTCAATTATTGTGTATCCAATTAGTACATTATGGGGAGTTAATAAATGTTTGGACTTTGAGACTTGTCTCACCGTTGTTCACTCCGTTGGGGATTTTCGAATCTGAGTCAATTGTCTCCCTTGTCTGAGCGAGATGTGACTAGCGAATATGCATCAATAAATTGTGTTTAAATGTATAACACTGGCACATAAGTTTTTTACTGAGACACTGAGAAACAAACCTTTGAACTGGATCTGCCAGCACATTTCCATAAATTAATTACCCTGAAATCTCAAAAATTTTTGAATGTCAAAAATTAAATATAATTAAAATGCAACCAAAAATTAGTCTTTTACATAGGAAAAACACAAACAAAAAAAAAAAAACCCAAACCCTCAGCCTCAAAGAGAGATACAGTAGGATTAGAAACTAATGACTAGGATTAGAGTACAAGAGTAGCACTTCCTGCTTTGTGTGTTCTTGCTGTGTAGATCTGGTCTTTTTTCCAAGCTTCCTCCCAGCTAACACTTTTCATATTGTCTGGTTTGCAACAAACTCTATAAAGTGCTTCGTGAACCTTAGGAAAAGTTTCTTTCCTTCTATAATTTCCAAGGCCCTGCTGTGCCTGTTAAGAGCTCATTTTAGCAAAACCCCCCAACTTAACACGAGTTGTCACTATACTGACAACTCATTTTCCTAAAGTGAAGAAGTACCTGTCCCACTGCACTCTGCAAAAATCCCTCAACTGAGGATGTTAATTTCTCAAATGCAGTCTCTTGTCTCCTAAATGGCTCTGCCTGACCTGGCATGCAACAACAGCAAAACAAATGCAGATTCTTCAGCACTGCTATTTAACCTCATCCTAGCAGGAATATAACTGAATAATGTACAAAAACTATCACACTCACCAGAACAAGATTTTCATTATCTGTACATAATTGGGTGAAAGAAGTTTAGAACTAATAGTTTAAAACTGCAAAACTTTGCCCTACTACTACACTGTGGGGTTGCCTATCAATAAATCAGTTTAGGTATGACAACCAGGCTAGGTTAAGTAGCATCCAATTTTATTAGGGTTTGCTTAGAATTGTCTCTACAACACATTAATGTATGGAACATTGCTGTATTCCAAATCATATTCATGCTCTCTCATGTTTGCTAGTACTGCCAGAGCAGAAAGAAGTGTGTGTTTTAAACGAAATTAAAAGAAAAAAAAAAAAAGTAGACATAGATCTTGTATGAAAATTAGACAAATTTGCTTCTCTTGCTCTACTTACTAGTTGTAATTATAATTTCACACTGTTTGTTTATGTGCAGAAGTAATGCCTGTTGGATCATATTAACTTGCATGTAGAAATGTGAGCAATCAAATCCTATTAATTTCAGAGTATTCTCAAGGGAAAATCTTTAGCTGATGTAAATTAATGAAACCTTTTTTGACAACACTAGCAAAAATAAATGGTATTAAGACCAAATTTGTAAGCATAAGGAAACAGAGGGAAAAGAGCTGGTAGCATAGCTCTGTTACACTTCAAAGGCCTTTGCCTTCATCAACTGTTCTCAACTGCAGCTTCAATTAATATAGTATTAGTCCTCTACCAGAAATTACAGGAGAAACATAATATTGTTCCACTGAAGAGCAGAAGGAAACAATTTGGTAGCCATAACATCATCCAAGCCAGTTCACCAGAGGCTCCTATACATCCTCGAACCAAGACTTCCTTCAATACCTGTTTTGTCATGCATTTAATTACTTCTAGAGACTTAGTTCTGTAAACATAAGCATAAGGAAATAAAAACCTAACACTATATTGACAGAGCTGAAGCAAAGCATGTTCTGATGATTCTGACTTGCTGAACGCCTGAGCATCACACAACCATTCACGCCCCACTTTTCCCCCAAAACTGGGAAGGAGAAAATAAAACAAAAGGCTCAGGAATCCAGATAAGGACAAGAAGGGATGACTCGCCCATTAAGGTCATGGGCAAAAGACAGACTGCTTAGAGGAAATAAAAAAACCACATATATTTCACAGAATCACAGAATCATCTAGGTTGGAAAGGACCTTGAAGATCATTTAGTCCAACCTTTAACCTAGCATTGGCAGTTTCCAACTACACCATGTCCCTAAGCGCTATGTGAACTCGACTCTTAAACACCTCCAGGGATGGGGACTCCACCACCTCCCTGGGCAGCCCACTCCAATGCCTAACAACCCGTTCTGTAAAGAAATACTTCCTAATATCCAGTCTAAACCTTTCCTGGTGCAACTTGAGGCCATTCCCTCTTGTCTTATCACTCATTACTTGGTTAAAGAGGCTCATCCCCAGCTCTCTGCAACCTCCTTTCAGGTAGTTGTAGAGGGCAATGAGGTCTCCCCTCAGCCTCCTCTTCTCCAGACTAAACAACTCCAGTTCCCTCAGCCGCTCCTCGTACGACATGTGCTCCAGACTCTCACCAGCTTCGTTGCCCTTCTCTGGACACGCTCGAGTAATTCAATGTCCTTTTTGTAGTGAGGGGCCCAAAACTGAACACAGTAATTGAGGTGCAGCCTCACCAGTGCCAAGTACAGGGGTAAGATCACTTCCCTGTCCCTGCTGGCCACTCTATTTCTGATACAAGCCAGGATGCCATTGGCCTTCTTGGCCACCTGGGCACACTGCTGGCTCATGTTCAGCCAGCTGTCAATCAACACCCCCAGGTCCCTCTTTGATTCAGACACTAATAACAATAACACTTAACAGACAGAGTAGGACCATGAGAAACATTACCACATCTTGAAAATACCTTCCCCCATTGCTTTCTTCTTCCTGGGCTCAGCTTTTCTCCCAATATCTCTACCCCCTCTCCGCAGTGATGTAGGGGACAGGGCATGGGAAGTGTTGTCAGTCCTGCCACTTCTTCCACCTCAGGGCAGGGTGGAACTTCTGGCATTCTTCCCCTGCTCCAGGATGGTCTCCCTCTCATGGGAGACAGTCCTCCACAAACTTCTTCCACATGACCTCCTCCCATGGGGTGCAGCATTTCCCTAGCTTCTCTGGTGTGGGTCACCCCTCCATGTTGCAAATCTCCTAGAGCTGAACTACAACAGTGGGGTCTTCTTCTTCCCACAGAGTCCCCACCTCCTTTGGGCACAGCCACCTGCTCCAATGTGGGGTCCTCCACAGGCTGCAGGTGGGCATCTGCTCCACCACAGATGTTCATGGGTGGCAGGCGGGGGCAGCCCTGCCATCTCACCACAGGATACAGGGGGGTTCTGCACAAGCACACCACCCCCTCTTCTCCTCCTTTCTTCCACAGACCTCAGTGTTTGCACAGATGTTCTCCTCACAATTCCTTTTCACAACTCCAACTCCTCCCCCCATGTTCCCCTTCTTAAATACATTATCACAGAGGCATAGCTAATTGACCTGGCCTTGGTGCAAAGGCAGGTCCAATTTTGAGTTGGGGGAGCTTTAAGGAGCTTCTTACAGGGGGCCACTACTGTAGCCCCCTCACCTGCTACCAAAGACCCCTGCCACTCACTCAAAACCGGGACACTCCATTGGCTGGGATAGAGTTAATTTTCTTCATAGTAGCTTGTATGACGTTATGTTATGGCTTCGTGACCAGTGTTGTTAACACATCAATGTTTTAGTTATTACTGAACAGTGCTAGCACAGTGTTGTTGTTTGAACTCAGCCAGTAGCCAGTCACCATGTGGCCAGTCATTTACTTCCCGACACGCCGCCCCCCCCTTCCATGGTGAAATAAGGGAGGGACAAAAAAAGAAATTCGTAGGTTGAATAAAAAAAAACTTAGTAACAAAGCAACAGTAACAATAGTAAGTCCAAAACAGGTAAAATGCACCAGTGACTTACCGAGCAGTGACAGGTGCGCAGCTCAACACCCCTGCCCCAGCAGCAATCCCAACCACACCAGAAATCCCGCCACACTGACCCGGAAACCAAAACCAAAATGGGGCATGAGAGAGCACATGTCTACCTATATACTGAGTATGATGTCACATGATATGGAATACTCCAATGACTGACCTGGGCCTGGCCCTCTAGCAGTGCTCCCTCTCAGCCCAAGGAAAGTTAACTCTATCCTGGCCAAAACCAGGACAATCTCCACCCTTTATTCCATAGCATTTACGTTATGTTCAGGTTCCAAACACATTCTAAGGAATTACCACCCCTTTTCCCGGGTCCCACAGATATCATTCCCTTAGTCTATGGGCCATCCTTCCAAAATGTCTACTGAGTTCACTTCGTCCATAACTTTGGGTTCCATCTATCATGACAGTCTTTAAGGCTGGAGGAATGAGGCGGAGTTGGCTCAGTCGGTGGAGCAGAAGGCTTTGGATGTGGCAGGAGGATGTTGCGAGGCACCAATTGCAATAACAGGGTTATTTGACAGTTCAATTCATTGGCTATTTTCACCTAAAATCAAATGCCCTTCAGGCATGCATTGGACTTCTCCATCCTTCTGCATTACCCACCAAGTGCACCGAGGTCCTTGGGCAAAAGTAATCCCACACATGGGTTTACATTTACCCAATGCAGAAGTAACCCAGATGGTGTTCCCCAACATATTTTTAATGCACACTGTGGGGGCTTTATCCCCATCTACAGTATGTAAGAGGTTTGATTGAGCAGGGCCAACTTGCTTGGCAGATCCTCTGTTATTGACTAACCAGGTGGCTTTTGTTAAATGCATGTCCCAGTGTTTGAAAGTTCCACCACCCATTGCTCTCAGTGTAGTTTTCAGCAATGCATTGTATTGCTCAATTTTCCCAGAGGCTGGTGCATGGTAGGGAATGTGATATATCCACTCAATGCCATGTTCTTTGGCCCAGGCGTCTATGAGGTTGTTTTGGAAATGTGTCCCATTATTTGACTCAATTCTTTCTGGTGCGCCATGCCGCCATAAGACTTTCTCCTCAAGGCCTAAAATGGTGTTCTGGGCAGTGGCATGGGACACAGCATAAGTTTCTAACCAACTGGTGGCTCCTTCTACCACTGTAAGCACATAGTGTTTGCCATGCCGAGTTTGTGGGAGCATGATATAACCAATTTGCCAGGCCTTCCCATATCTATATTTTAACCACCGTCCTCCATACCAAATGGGCTTTAACTGTTTGGCTTGCTTGATCGTAGCACATGTCTCACATTCATGGATTACCTGTTCCATAGCATCCATGGTTAATTCCACCCCTCTGTTACAAGCCCATCTATATGTTGCATCTCTTCCCTGATGGCCTGAGGAGTCATGGGGCCCAGCAAATCATAAATTGTTCACCCTTATGTTGCCAATCCAGATCTACTTAAGCCACCTTAATCTTAGCAGCTTGATCTGCCTGTTGGTAGTTCTGATGTTCTTTAGTGGCCCAGCTCTTGGGCACATGAGCAGCAATATCTTGCCATAATTCAGCAGCCCAGATGGGGTTGCCTCTCCGCTGCCAGTTGCTCCATTTCCACTGCTGTAACCACCCCCACAGCGCATTTGCCACCATCCATGAGTCAGTATAGAGGTAGAGCACTGGCCACTTTTCTCACTCAGCATTATTCAAGGCCAGCTGGATGGCTTTCACCCCTGAGAACTGACTCAATTCACCTTCTCCTTCAGCAGCTTCAGTAACCTGTCGTGTGGGGGTCCACACAGCTGCTTTCCACCTTCAATGTTTTCCCACAATGTGACAGGACCCTTCCGTAAACAGGGCACATCGCTTCTCGTTATTCAGTATTTTATTACATGGTGAGGCCTCTTCAGCACGTGCTACCTCTTTCTCTGGCACCATTCCAAAATCTTTGCCTTCTGGCCAATTTGTAATCACTTCCAATATTCCCGGATGGCTGGGGCTCCCTATTCGTGCCCGTTTTGTGATTAATGCAACCCATTTACTTCACGTGGCATCAGTTGCATGGTGTGTAGAGGGGACAGTCCCTTTGAACATCCAGCCCAGCACTGGCAGTCGGGGAGCCAGAAGGAGCTGTGCTTCAGTCCCAATCACCTCTGAATCAGCTCAGACCCCTTCATATGCTGCCAGTATCTCCTTTTCGGTCAGAGTATAGCAGTCCTCGGATCTTCTATATCCCTGACTCCAAAACCCCAGGGGTTGACCCCGAGTCTCCCCTGGTGCTCTCTGCCAGAGGCTCCAGGTAGGGCCATTCTTCCCAGCTGCAGTGTAGAGCACATTTTTAACATCTTGTCCTGTACGAACTGGCCCAAGAGCTACTACATGAACTATTTCCTGTTTAATTTGTTCAAAAGCTTGTCGTTGCTCAAAGCTCCATATAAAATCATTCTTTTTCCGGGTCACTTGATAGAGAGGGCTGATAAATCTGACTAATTTGGAATGTGCAGTCTCCAGAAACCCACAACACCTAAGAAAGCTTGCATTTCCTTTCTGTTAGTTGGTGGGGACATAGCTGTTATTTTATTAATCACCTCCATTGGAATCTGATGACGTCTATCTTGCCATTTTACTCATAAAAACTGAATGTCTTGCACAGATCCCTTGACCTTACCACACTTTATGGCAAACCCGGCTCTCAGAAAGATTTGGATTATTTCCTCCCTTTTCTCAAAAACTTCTTCTGCTGTATTACCCCATGTAATGATGTCATCAATGTATTGTAAGTGCTCCGGGGCTTCACCCTGTTCCAGTGCAGTCTGGATCGGTCCATGGCAAATGGTGGGGCTTTGTTTCCACCCCTGGGGCAGTCGATTCCATGTGTATTAGACACCCCTCCAGGCAAAAGCAAACTGTGACCTGCATTCTGCTGCCAGAGGGATGGAGAAAAATACATTAGCAATATCAATCACTTGACTGCCTTTGACTCTAGTTCATACTGAAGTTCTAGCATGTCTGGCACAGCAGCACTCAGCAGTGACGTGACTTCATTCAGGCCACAATAGTCTACTGTCGATCTCCACTCTCCATCAGACTTTCGCACTGGCCATATGGGGCTCTTAAAGGGGGAGCGTGTCTTGCTGATGACTCCTTGGCTCTCTAGTTGACAAATCAGTTTATGGATAGGGATTACAGAGTCTCAACTGGTGCGATATTGCCATCGGGGCACTGTTGTAGTGGCAGTTGGCACCTGTTGTTCTTTAACCCTCAGCAATCCCACAACAGAAGGATCCTCTGATAGACCAGGCAACACAGACAGCTCTTTAATTTCTTCTGTTTCCAAGGCATCTATACGAAAAGCCACTGATACCCTTTCGGGTTCTTAAAATACCCTCTTCTGAGATAATCTATGCCAAGAATACATGGAGCGTCTGGGCCAGTCACAATGGGGTGTTTTTCCCACTCTTTTCCACTTAGGCTCACCTCAGCCTCCAATACAGTCAAATGTTGAGACCCCCCCATCACTCCTGAAATACAAATGGGTTCTGCTCCTTTAAAATTTGATGGCATTAGGGTGCATTGAGCACCAGTGTCCACTAAAGCCTTATACTGCTGGAGGTCAGACGTGCCAGGCCATCGAATCCTCACAGGCAAATAAACTCAATTGTCCCTCTCCTCCGCCTGGCTGGAGGCAGGGCCCATCTAATGTTGGTCATAATACCTGCTAACGACAAATGGGTTAGTGTGGTGTGCAGGGGTTTCAGTCTCATCTTGATCACTCACTTCTTGTGAATATAGATCAGAAATTCTTCTCATAGGATCGTGAGCAAAGTTGACCTTTCTGCTCTGTTTGGACACTTGATTACTGAAACTGGAGCAGCATTTCTCCTAAAAGAAGCCCATTTTGTACTTGTTCCTCCTTCTAGCTCACATACCTGCTCTTCTAGGAGGTAGGTAGGTTTCCATCCCATTTCTTTATGTCTTCTCCATAGTCACGCAGGCAATGCCACCCTTCCCCCATGGTGTGTACTAGTTCTCTCGAGTAGAGAAACGATTGCTCCTAATAGCCAAGATTCTGGTCCGTGCAGGTGGGGAGTAGGACATGTTCTCTTTAAATTGCTGGAATTCTTGAGATAATTTCTCCAAAGCCATGAGAAAGGAGGAAGAGAAACTTTCTTCATATTGTCGTAGTCGGTGAGCCAATTCATCAACAGTTGGTCCCTCTTCATCTCTCCAGTCCATTACTCCTAATACATTGGCATATGATGAGGGTGTGGTCCGTAAAAACTTCTGCCACACGGAAAGGGTGCATTGGACTTCATCTGGATCTGTGGGTAGCTGCACATCATCTGGGCCATAGTAAACCATCTCCCACACAGCTAGCTCCTTCAAGTATTGATAACTCTCTCCATAGTGGTCCACTTACTTGGATGGCATACAAAATCTTCCTTGAAGGGATACCTCTCCCTCACGCTTGACAGGAGTCACCTCCAGAGACTAAGATTTTGTGTCTCCTTTCCAATGGCTTTGTCAACGCCCCTTTCCCTAGACAGGGATCCCAGCTGCCTCACCTCCCTACCCTCTAATTCCACACTACTGGCCCCGCTATCCCAGTATTGGAGCAGCCAGGTAACGAGTTGCTCACCTGGATGGCGGCTGAAATCTTTTCACATGTCTTGCAACTCACTCAGGGATAAGTATTGGGTGACTATCACTGGTTCTGTCTCCTCCTCCTGTTCTCGTGATGGGCCTGGTTCATCATCACCCTGTACACTGCGAGGGGATTTTCTTGTGTATTTCTTCTTATGTATGGGAGCAACTGACACCGTCACGGGTTGGTTCTCTGGTTCAGCTTCAGCACCTGTCCTCGGGCTTGTAGTGGCTGCAGTTTCTGTTACATGGTTACCAGGTGCAGAGCCCTTCTCTTCCTCTTGAGGGTGCTGAACAGTGTTTAATAGCACTTGGTAGGCGTGGGCTAGGCCCCAACATGTTGCAGTGAGCTGTGCCTCTCTGGAATTACTCGAGTGACAACATACTTTTTCCAAATATTTCACTAGTTCCTCAGGATTCTGCACCTGTGCAGGAGTGAAGTTCCAATACACACACCGGAGGTGCCCACTCTTCTAGGTACTTGCTCATGCTATCCCGTAGTCCCAACCACTCATAATTCTCGAGCCGTGGGGTAGATTTCCAGGTGATACTCTTAAGTAGTTGCTTAACCCTGAACAACATGCAGGAACACACTAGCTCCTAGCAGTAAGATGACCATGTTAATGTCAACATTCCACGTATATTTGAAATTCCTGAATTTCTCCAAGACAATTGTAAATAGCCCCAGGGCCAATGACTGCACAGCTATCATAGATGAGCATCACATAGTACAGCAAAAACAAAATCTTAACCCAACTCTCATGGACTGTGAACATGGGAAATACATATTGCAAATGAGGTGATAAAATCTTAAGAAGCCAAGCAATCAACATTATTACCCGTTCTGTTGTTTTCTCAAACCTCAGGCCCCACATTGAGTGCCAAAAACTGTTGTGGTTTGAACTCAGTCAGTAGCCAATCGCTACATGGCCAGTCGTTTACTTCGCACCCCACCACACTCCCCGGTGAAATAGGGGAGGGACAAAAAAAGAAATTAATAAAATAAAAATGAATTTTAAAAAGTTTAGTAATAGTAACAAAACAACAGTAACAATAGTAAGTCCAAAATGGGTAAAATGCAGCAGTGGCTTACTGAACATGACTGGTACACAGCCTGTCCCCAATCCGACCGCACCAGAAATTCCGCTGCACCAACCTGGAAACCAAAACTGGGTGTGAGAGAGCATGTGTCTGCCTATATACTGAGCATGACGTCACATGATATGAAATACTCCAATGACTGATCCGGGCCTGGACCTCTAGCTGTGCTCCCTCTCAGCCCAAGGAAAGTTAACTCTATCCTGGCTGAAACCAGGACACACAGCTTCAAGGCCTTTTCTGCTTTTTGTGCTGCCCTGACAGTAAATTGGTTGGGGACGCACAAGAAACCGGGAGGAATTACTCACCTGGGTCTGCTGTTCCCAACTGACCAAAGGGATATCCCATAACATATGACATCATTCTCAGCAATAAAAGCTGGGGGGAAGAAGGAGGAAGGGGGGGACGTTCAGAGTTACGGACTTCAGAGTTACGTCTTCCCATGTAACCGTTACCCATGATGGAGCCTTGCTGTCCTGGAGATGGCTGAACACCTGCCTTCTGATGGGAAGTACTGAATTAATTCTTTGATTTGTCTTGCTTGTGCATGCAGCTTTTTCTTTCCTTATTAAACTGTCTTTATCTCAACTCACAAGTTTTCTCACATTGCCTTCCTCATACCACTGTGGGGAAGCAAGTGAGCAGTGTGTGGGGCTGAGCTGCTGACTGGGGTGAACCCACAACACTAAGTAATGCAGTCCATAAGACATCCGGGAGCCAATTTCTACTTCATATACAATAATTAAGATATGAAGAAAGCTAAGGAGTATTTCTTCTTTTTCACAGATTGTGAGACGGGTTCTGATCTTCAGTAAATCCTTGCTTCTGATATTAGTGGTACTGCACAAAAGCTACAGAACAGAACTGCTGCCATACTCAAGAATACAGATATTGAATGTCCCCATGAAAACAACACTAGGACCACTGGCCAAGGCTGTCTATGTGCTAGGTTGTGAAAATAAGGCAGATAGAAATACTATGGGAACATACTGAGCAATCTATTTACTTTTTGGTGTCAAAAGCTCATGAAAAGTTCGTGCTTTCTTGTACTCTTACAATCAGTTATATATTATAAAATATATAAAAATATGTAATCAGTTACATATTATAAAAATAACTAAGTTGTATTTGGTGAATGTGAGCATTAAAAACATACATCAGACTGTTTGTACTGCTAAATTAGCTTGAATGGGAACAATTTCAGTTTTTAAAAGTTTGCAAGTAATAATGATTTTAAAAAAAAAAAAGGCAAGCAATACACAGAGATAATTCCACCAGTGCTAGAGGTCACAAGTCATATTACATTGTACTTCAAATATAAAAGAAATTTATTATTCACAAAAGCATCTACAGTATATCTAAGCATTCTTTTCCCTACTGAAATTTCATACAAGGAAGATGAAGTATAGGCTACACTCCAGTTGCAGTGATAGACTGATTATGTGTGAAAGTAAAGGAAATAATAATGAGCAACCAATGTCAGTGACATACCGCATCACATAGACACAAACAAGTCTATGGGATCAGACGGGATACACCTGAAGGTGCTGAAGGAGCTGGCTGGGGTGCTCACCAAGCCGCTTTCCATCATTTACCAGCAGTCCTGGCTGACCGGGGAGGTCCCGACAGATTGGAAACTGGTCAATGTGATGCCCATACATAACAAGGGTCAGAAGGATGATCCAGGAAAGCCTGTCAGCTTGACGTCGGTGCCCAGGAAGCTGATGGAGCAGCTCATCCTGAGTACCATCATACAACACATGCGGGACAACCAGATGATCAGGCCCAGTCACCATGGGTTTATGAAAGGCAGGTCCTGCTTGACAAACCCGATCTTCTTCTACGACAGGGTGACCTGCTTATTGGATAAGGAAAAGGCTGTGGATGTAGTTTACCTTGACTTCAGCTTCAGTGATTTGACTCCTAATGAACTGTAGTAGCAGAAGTGTAGCATAGGATTCATGGTTTTTATTTTAAACAAAAAGCTTTCATTGTGATTATGTAATCTGGCCTGCTACATAAAAAAAGGCCATAAGATTTCTTGCAATTTGCTTCACTCCAATGGCTAGGGTTTAAAAAAGCTTAATTTTTAGAGAAACACAACTCCCTGGGTAAAATTTAGAGTCATCAAGAATATTCTGTAACTATGGAGAATTTTTTCAGTGATTACTTACCACCCTTGCTAGCACATATTATCAGCAGCCTTATATGTTTAGCTTTAATTTTCAGTCTTTGAAAACTGTTATAATTTTTATTTTATGGACAGGACAGATTTCTGATTTCTTCACAAATAGGGATAAAATCACTCTCTAATCTTTGTACTACCTGCCTGGTTGAGCATTATTTTTCAAATACAAAGTGCTGTGATTGAATTTTCACACTTGCTTCCTAAGCTGTTTTGGTGACAGATTTGTGTCCAACAGACGTCTCTAACCCCACTGGCACAGCATCTCACCTGGAGCACTCCCTGGGAACAGTCTCTGTGACCAGAGAATCATTGCTGATCTCCCTAATTGCGTGGGCAACCATGGTCACTTCTTCGGGTCCTTCTGTTCAAAATATAAATGTATCAGGCTAGAGAAGTTGTGCTGCAAAAGCGAAACTGAAGCTCCAACATGGATGAATTTCTAGAAATTAAAGGGTATCTCTATACTTCAGCAACATAAACAGCACTTTCAGATAAATCTCTTCTTCATATTTCTTATATCTGACTCAACTATTAAGAAACTCCAAACTCTTTTCAGGACTTCTTTCCTGTGTTCTGAGTTTTCTTGATTTTTTTGGTTTAGTTTATTTTTTCAAGATGAAAAATTGGTCTCTAATTCTGAGGTTCAGCTTGTGAAGTGATAAATCTCTTTTTTCTTGCTTTCAGTTTTTAAATGGTTGAATATATACCTCAGCTGCTGATCAAGCTCTCAGGAAACTTTCTGGGAAAAATTCTTTACCACTATCAAAGTCATTCTCTTGTTCTCTTTAAAAATACCTACTCAGTAATTTATTATCTTTTAAAATGACTACCTCATCCAGAGAAAGACATTTTTGTATTCGTCTTTTGTTTAGTCCATGATATTTAAGACAAAGATACAGTAGAAAAAAGTAAGTTTAAATATACGGTCAGCTGCACTTTACTGAGATTTTCACATCTATACAGGTGCTTAAGTCTTATGGTGATAACTTAATCAGAAATCAAACTGGTTTTTGATGCAGTTTCTCTTAAGGCACAGTTCCTAATACTTTAATTACTTTCACTGCTCTCCAAAATCTCTTTAACTGTTTCAATACCCTTCCTACAGTGTCAGCATCTGAATTATATATAGGATTCCAATAAATCATACAATGACATTAGTATTATAACTCTTTTTGTTCCTACTAAATATTCCCATTTATATGTAAAAGGAAGAAATAGGCAGAAGGTATAAATTATCTTTGCTTGCTATAGCATTGCACTGGATATTTATGTCAGCCACATTAGCTGTCACAACTTTTTCAAAATTTACTTCTGTACTGAGGGAATCCAACCTCCTCAGCTAGAAGACAGAGACTGGGAGAACGACTCCCCCGCATTCCAGGAGGAGATAGGCAGTGACCAACTGCATCACATAGACACACAGAAGTCTATGGGACTAGACGGGATACACCCAAGGGTGCTGAAGGAGCTGGCTGGGGTGCTCGCCAAGCCGCTTTCCATCATTTACCAGCAGTCCTGGCTGACTGGGGAGGTCCCGACAGATTGGAAACTGGCCAACGAGATGCCATCTATAAGAAGGTTTGGAAGGATGATCCAGGAAATTACAGGCCTGTCAGCTTGACGTCGGTGCCCGGGAAGCGGATGAAGCAGATCATCCTGAGTACCATCATACAACACATGCGGGACAACCAGATGATCAGGCCCAGTCACCATGGGTTTATGAAAGGCAGGTCCTGCTTGACAAACCCGATCTTCTTCTACGACAGGGCGACATGCTTATTGGATGAGGGAAAGGCTGTGGATGTAGTTTACCTTGACTTTAGTAAGGCCTTTGACACCGTTTCCCACAGCATTCTCCTGGCAAAACTGGCTGCTCAAGGCTTGGATGATCGCACGCTTTGCTGGGTAAAAAACTGGCTGGATGGCCGAGCCCAAAGAGTGGTGGTGAATAGAGTTAAATCCAGTTGGCAGCTGGTCACGAGTGGTGTCCCCCAGGGCTCGGTTTTGGGGCCACTCCTGTTTAACATCTTTATTGATGATCTAGACGAGGATATCGAGTGCACCCTCAGTAAGTTTGCAGACGACACCAAGTTGGGTGGGAGTGTTGATCTGCTCGAGGGTAGGGAGGCTCTGCAGAGAGATCTGGACAGGCTGGAGCAATGGGCTAAGGCCAACTGTATGAGTTTCAATAAGGCCAAATGCCGGGTGCTACACTTTGGCCACAACAACCCCCAGCAGGGCTACAGGCTTGGGGAGGAGTGGCTGGAGAGCTGCCAGTCAGAGAGGGACCTGGGGGTGTTGATTGACAGCCAGCTGAACATGAGCCAGCAGTGTGCCCAGGTGGCCATGAAGGCCAATGGCATCCTGGCCTGTATCGGAAATAGCGTGGCCAGCAGGGACAGGGAAGTGATCTTGCCCCTGTACTCAGCACTGGTGAGGCTGCACCTCGATTACTTTGTTCAGTTTTGGGCCCCTCACTACAAAAAGGACATTGAATTACTCGAGCATGTCCAGAGAAGGGCAACGAAGCTGGTGAAGGGTCTGGAGCACATGTCATACGAGGAACGGCTGAGGGAACTGGGACTGTTTAGTCTGGAGAAGAGGAGGCTGAGGGGAGACCTCATCGCCCTCTACAACTACCTGAAAGGAGGTTGCAGAGAGCTGGGGATGAGCCTCTTTAACCAAGTAATAAGCGACAGGACAAGAGGTAATGGCCTCAGGTTGCACCAAGGAAGGTTTAGACTGGATATTAGGAAGTATTTCTTTACAGAACAGGTTTTTAGGTGTTGGAATGGGCTGCCCAGGGAGGTGGTGGAGTCCCCATCCCTTGAGGTGTTCAAGAGGCGGGTTGACATAGCACTTAGGGATATGGTGTATTTGGGAATTGTCATTGTTAGGTTAGTTGTTGGACTAGATGATCTTCAAGGTCTTTTCCAACCTAGACGATTTTGTGATTCTGTGATCTTCTTTAGTTTCCCCCATCAGCTATTTCCATACATTGCTCAGATGTGCCCAAGCCTGCTCTTGGACTACCCCAGCTTCTCAGCCTTTCATTGTACGACAGATACTCTAAGCCCTTATTTGGCCTTTTGTTGGACCGACTTCAGTATGTCCATGTATGACTTGTACTCAGGAGCCCAGAACCAGACATAGTGATTCAGATGTAGTCTCAAATGAAATATTTCAGACTAAATGAAATGCTTAGTTGAATCAGGAAATACTATTTATATATCAATTCTCAGTACTGTCACTGAGCCAAGAAACAATTATTGTTATTGTACTTTTAAGGAAACACTCTAACATTAGGCTATGAGAAATAGCTGGGACTCAAAAGTAATGATCAGTCATAACCCAGCACTGCTGCCTTGTACAGTCTTATTAGAACAAATAAACTCAACATTCAAGCTTACTTTTGGCCCTTCCTTAATATCAATATGCAAGCAACCCTATGATTTTGAGCTTAACAGCTGTCAAAACGCACCCAGTTCTAAGGACTGTCTTCACAATGATGCAGGAATGGTTCTGCCTCCAAGAAAAATCATTAGCACATCACATGGCAGACTTCCATGGTCTTGGGTAGCATGTATTTCCAAGGTGTAAAGATGTCCTTTCTTCCAAGAAGGCAAGTGACACTTTTTATATAGTCTGAAAAACTGCTACATTTGAAGACATATATGGGAGTTAGCATTAGATGGCAAATTAAGGAAAGGAAAATGTGTGGTTTACCAAACAAAAGAGCTTTAATATTTGGTTGATATTATTTCAATCTAGAACTATTAAAAAAAAACCTGGAGGTTTATCATTGCAGCTCCAAGATATAGATCTTATAAAAAGGACAATATTTAATGCTATCCTTATCTATTAATTTGGCTTTAAACTATGCAGTTTTCTGCACTTCCAATTTAACACACCAGTGTTCATTTATCACTGCGGGCCATCACAGACAGCTGCAAAGTGAGGATTCAACTGGATGTTGGCAGACTTGCACAGAAATGTGGTGTTGCCCTGGGTTACAGCTACAGTCTAATTTTTGCTGGTGAGTAAACACACTTGAGTTTGGTTGTTTGTTCCTTGGTCGTTATTGGTTGAGCTTTTAAACAATACTGATATGAATCCTTTCCTTGTCATTTGCCTTCTTCTACATTTGTATATTACCTTTAATTTTACGTCGGTTATTTTTGTCTAGCTATGAAACTATCATGTATACTCTGCCTTTTGCATTTATTGAGGGCCAACTTCAATACTTTTTTTTCCAGAAAGACAGTTGCCAGGTTTTATAGTGTCTCTCATGTTGCCCTGATCTTTTGTGCAACAGAGAATTTAAAAAATCTTTAAAAAATCTTTCTGCTTTGCTATACTAGTAGTTCATGAACTGTGCCTCTAGTAATTTACTTGTGTGTGAGATCTACAGATCATGAGCTGCAACAGGACTAGAAAAGAGATCCACTGCAAAACAGGCATAGCAGCAAAAACCCTAAAAAGAAATTATTTTGCAACTTCAAGTTTTTGACCCAATATCATAAATATTTATATCATAAATGATGCAGGAACAATGATGGTACAGCTCTATGGCAAATAGCAAATGTAGTGATTCTGTTTATTACAGATGTGTTTTGTCATCTTGTTCATGATAAGAACTTCATTACATGAACAGACATTGTGATACATATCATGTACTGTACAATTTATGAAACTGATTCAAAAATTTGACTAAAGCTTGAGTAGATTCCGTTATTCAGTTTCATAACTGTTAAGAGACCAAATTTCTAATTTGTACTTATTGGCTTCATAAAGAAAGTTAGAATAATTCCATTTAGTTTGGAGAAAAATATTTATAAAAAGGATATATCTTACAATCACAAGAGATCCAATCAAATTAGGAGTTTGGGACTTCACAAATATTGACATTGTGGAATTTTATTTTATTTAAAATACAGCTGTTTAAAGGATAGTACAATAGCCTTATTTCTGTAGAAAAATCGGAGTTTGTTTAGGTAAACAAAAAGGACATGGTTTCCCCATGCATCTCCACACTTCTTCTGTCTGGAGATCATCTGATGAATTTTAAAATTATTTCGTTGGTAGCTGTCCTTTTTTTCACTATTGATCCATACTTTGTTAGTTGAAACACATCAACTTATTGCCTCAGTTAAAACAATTATTTAATCCTTGAAAAAAATATTTTTTCTTTCATCTTTTTGTACATTCCAGATAAAAAGAATGTTCTGAGGAAATGAAACTGATGTGTGTCATTCTTTAAAAGACAGGAAGCATATTCTTACATTGCTGAGTACTGAAGAGTTTGAAGAAAAAATAAATTTATACTTATCCACATGCATTTTTGTCAGTTCTTGCAGCGATGTTCTATTCAGCGATAAAATGTATGGTAGTCTCTGTTGTAAACTGCAGCATAAATATTTTCCAGAGTAATTTCAATTTATTCATGGAAGCATATGACATTTGTTTGATGTCTTAGAGCAAATTATAGCCTGTGAGACACCAGAACAGTGACAAATATATGGTCCATCCTACCTAATATAATATTTTAGGCAAATGGCCATCCTAGACTTCTCTAATTTTTATAGGCAACAGAAGTGTCTGTAGTTTCGTTTCACATTTAAATTAAATTTCTGCCTGCCTTGCCTTGCCTTGCTTTTTCCCTTCCCTTCCCTTCCCTTCCCTTCCCTTCCCTTCCCTTCCCTTCCCTTCCCTTCCCTTCCCTTCCCTTCCCTTCCCTTCCCTTCCCTTCCCTTCCCTTCCCTTCCCTTCCCTTCCCTTCCCTTCCCTTCCCTTCCCTTCCCTTCCCTTCCCTTCCCTTCCCTTCCCTTCCCTTCCCTTCCCTTCCCTTCCCATGAAAATGGCAAGAAATAAAGACTGATAATCTGCCTGTCTGAGTAAACTGGTTTGAGGTTCATATAAAGAGAATAAGGCCTCCCAAATAAACTTTTGAAATACATCAAATTTTATCTTGTTCAAAGGTAACCTGCCAGACTGAGAAACAAGGGAAAGAAGTTGTAGGAAAGGAAGAAGGAGAGTTTTGGGAAAAGGATAGGCAAAATGCTGAAACAAATTTTAAAAGATTCAAAATCCTGTAAAGTAATAACTTTAACAGTAAACCATTCATCAAAGTATTTTGGAAATCTATGTGCAGCAACTGGCTGTCCAAAGGAATAACTGACTTTTTAATTCTTCCATCTTAATTTACCCAGGAAAAGAAACCCAGAACAAATAAAGAAGCCTGAGGGTTTTGCATGGATATATATTACCAAAGAAAATATTTGCTCACTGCGATATCAAATAGAATACCCACTTTTATTAATAAGTGAATATCAATTAATAAAACACGTGGTTGTGGTGGTTTGACCTTGGCTAAATGCCAGGTACTCACCAAGTCGCTCTATCACTTCCCCCCCCTTCCCCTTTCTTTCTCAACAGGGCAAAGAGGGGAAAGAAAATAAGATAGGAAAAAAAAAAACCAACCCTTGTGGGTAAAACAAAAGCAGTTTTAATATAAGCAAAGTGAAGCAAAGGTCTGTGCGTGGAAGCAAAAAAAAGAAAACAGATTTATTCTCTACTTCCCATGAACAGGTGATGTCGGGCCTTCTCAGGAAGCAGGGCTCCGATACGCGTAGTGGTTGCCTCGGAGGACCAAGGGTGACCCCACCCCCTTCCTCCTTTCTCCCAGCTTTATACTGAGCAGACGTCATATGGTATGGAATATCCCTTTGGTCAGTTCGGGTCAGCTGTCCTGGTTGTGTCCCCTTCCAAGATCTTGCCCACCCCATCCCACTGGGGGGGGAAATGTCAGAAAGAGCCTTGGTGCTGTGTAAGCACTACTCAGCAGTAGCCACAACACCAGTGTGCTATCAACACCCTGCCAGCTCCCAACATAAAACACAGCACCATGAGGGCTGCTACAGAGGAAAACCAATTCTGGCTCAGCCAGACCCGGTACAGTGGTATAATGGTGCAAAATGCTATGTTTACATTCCACTTTCCTTCTTTTATGTCATGCTGGGCTAGTTTTCAGCTGATTTCTCACTGCACCTTGGTTTTGTATCATCTGAGGTATAGATTTTGGCTATAACGCATCAGTTGGCTTCTCCCTTGACAATTTATGAGATTAAAAGATCAAAGCAAACCTGTGGTATGTATGACTGATCCATGTTTCCAACTCTCTGTCCTTAGATTTATACTAATAAATTAAATGTGGCTAGGTCTGCTTTCCATTGTTAAGGACAACTGGCATAGAATGTCATGGATTTAACCATATATGAATCTCTCTAACCTCTTAGGATATCCTCATTGATTCTGTTTATTGTCCCATGACAATTCCTGCACTTTGCTTGTGACCACTCTAAATGTTTATTAATAGAGTTTGACAACATAGAGAACTACATGCAGATACCTAGGAATGTCCTGACCTTGTTTATTTTAGTAGAAGTAGCCTACTACATAACTTAGATATGTATTCTTACTTTGTAAGAATAATTTGGAGAAATATTAAGCTTCACCAATTCACACAGAAGAGTAAGTCTAAAAATCAGGAAAGATTATTTTTTAATCCAGTGATCTTCAAATTAGGATACTTAGTCCTAAAATCTTAGTACTAAGCTCCCATTTCAACAACCTCTCCTAAATATAACCCAAAAGGTTGCAATGGTCTAGTGCTGTTGGGATGTCACCACTTCAGCCATAGTGGACCTTTTTCCCCTATAGAAAACCTTTATAAGCAGAGCTCACTTTCTGGTGTCTTCTTTCGGTTCAATATACTCAACTTCTTTATTTACCAAGTCTTATAGTTTGTTCACCATCCTCACAGAAATGTGCAATATTCGCAGGATGAGGATAGGTGTGTGTCTCCCTTTTTTTTTCTGATAAGCTTGAAATATTGGAGAGGAAAGAGTTTTTTGCGTGAATCACATTGGATGAATATCTGATATATGTCTCTATTTCAACACTGTGAAACACAACATTTTCCTCTGCTGCGTGTTCTATTTACCACCACAGGAGTCAACTATCTAATTACACTAAATATGAACCCCTTCTGGATAAGTTTTATTAGAAGAATTTAAACAAACAAAACCAATTTATACTCCATTTGAAATGTGCCTATGTACTTAACCCTAATGGGAGGGGAAATACTATTTTAAAATTTGTCCTTTGAACTATTCTATGTAAAAAATAATTTAGATAGTTGTTCTTCCCTATGGACACCATATGAACAAATTCCCCACATGGCATTTTACAACTAATTTTCATCTCCTTGAACTAAACATAAACAATCTGACAACTGGTTTATGCAAATGTGTTGTGAACTTCTTTGAAGTAGCTATTTTTAAAGGCAGATTTCATCTCCGCTTGGGGCTGAGCACTAGAATGATTTATATTTGTTTCAATAGTGAAAAAAATGCTAGAAGTTATTTTCTACATGGCTTGCTCCATTAGATACATTTATTCTGACAGGAAGTGCTGAAATGCTAGGAATAAAGTGCTGGAGTTACACATTTGACTTTAGGATCAAAATTCAGCAGAAAATTCCAAGTGAGGTAAGGTTTGTATCTTTGAACTAAAGTGGGAGAGTTGTATTATTTACACAGCTGTATATTCAAACACAGCTGTCCAAGTCAAAAGCTGTTCTCTGAAGGGTCATATGGAGAAGGATATGGCATGGAAAGAGTAGCTAAGACCATAAGAACAAAACCCATAACCTTGGTTTAGGGGAGAAAAATAAATGAAAATAGAAAAGGTTAAAACAAAGTTTTAACAGGAAGGCATTAGAGTGGTTTTAGCATGAAAGTAGTTTCCAAGGCATCTGGAAAATCACACAGGTTTAGATACTATTAATTTGTTTATAGTTGGAAAAAACTGACAAGCTTCTGAACATGCAAGGTCCTTTTTCGATTTCACAGCTTGTCTTATCTATGTACTTGATCTAATACTATCAGCCCAATGGGGTGGCAGAAACTTCCTGAAGTTCAACAAGGGAAATGCAAAGTCCTGCACCTGGGAAGGAACAACCCCATGCACCAGTATATTCTGAGATCTGACTGTCTGGAAAGTGGCTTTGCAGAATAGGATCTGGGGGTCCTGGTGGACACTAAGTTGAATAGTTAACAATGTGTCTTTGTGACAAAGAAGGCTGATGGTATCCTGGGGTGTATCAGTTGGAATGTTGACAACAGGTTGAAGGAGATGAACCTTCCCTTCTACTCAGCGCTGGTAAGCCCACACCTGGAGTTGTGGGCATAGTGCAGAGACTCCAGCAAAGAGCCATGAAGAATGATGAAGGCACTGGACCATCTCTCCTATGAGGAAAGGCTGAGAGCTAGGACTGTTTGGCATAGAGATGTCTCAGGATGGTCTTATCAATACATATAAATACCTGAAGGGATGTGCAAAGAAGATGAAACAAGGCTCTTCTTTCTAGGTGTGCTTAGTGACAGGACCAGAGGCAATGGGTAAAACTGAAACACAGGAGGTTCTGTCTGAATATCAGAAAACACTTTTTTGTGGTGAGGGTGACTGAGCACTGGCACAGGTTGCCTAGAGATTTCCAGGAGTCTCTATCCTTGAAGCCATTCAGAAGGTGTCTGGACATGGTCCTGGGCAACTGACTCTAGGTGACCTTGCTTGATCAGGGGGATTGGACAAGATGATGTCCCAAGGTGCCTTCCAGCCTCAATCATTCTGTGATCTAAAAATGGTTTTGTTTATCTACTTTCTTATGTCCTTAGATCCTGGTTAACATACTAAAAAAAGTTATTTCATTACCTGTACCTTTCATATCTGCTGTTTTAAAAAATTCTAAATTTATTTATTTATTACTCTACCACAAAAAAAATGTTATGAAAAATATATGGTATCTGAATTGCAAACATGGCAAAGCCATATTTTCTTGGAGCAGACAGATAATTTCAAACAGACCAGTCACAACTAAGAAACTGGTAAGGAACTAGATGGAGGTGCACAGAGATGGTTTAATCCATATCTGTACTAAAACTTAACTGTTGGATTTTGTAAAATTTGGGTGAATTATCTGTGTCTTATCAATAAGGAGTTACATATATTTGTCTTCTTTTTCAGATATTTATCATTTCAGTTATGACTTTTCTGGGAGCAAGAATTAACTGCCACTACATATTTGATAATATTTAATATAATTATTTTTAGTTTCATACTAGAAATGTTGATAGAAGACATTATGGAGAGCTGAAGGAATTTTGAGGTTTTTTGCCAATTTTTAAGACTCAAGATAGCTGAAGCTGATTACTGTAGAAAATACACCTAAATTAAGTCATTATCGATTTTCTCAGATCAAATTACCATTGCCTAATATGTGATTTTGATTTCAGGATTACCACAGACTTTCTTCTGGGTCTCGTGACTGACTTTTCACCATTTAACTCTCAGTTTCTCAACTGCTGTAAGTGCAGTCAACAGTATGATGAAATAAAAGTCATCATCATCATCAAGGAATGACATATTTGCTAACTATTAGCATTCAGTGATAATTGCACTGGTATTTGAACAATTGAGAAATTACCCAACCGTCAAATTCAAAAGCTGTGCTGAGTAAAAAAGGAAGGTACTTTTTTTCTTTCTTGTTTTGACGTGGAACAGCTACATAGTACTTCAGCTCATACATTGAATTCACTGATGAAGTGTTTTTTCTTTGGTTGTTTTTGAGTTGTTTGGTTTGTTGTGGTTTTTTTTTTTCCAGTTAAGAACAACATTCTCAACTATTAAAAAACATATCAACCTGAAAAAATAAAGCTTTAAAAATCTAGAGAAGTAAGATGGGGAAGGAAGGCAATCTTTCCAGATGAACTGAGCCATGCAAAATTAACCACCAGTCAGTACTTCCTGACAAAAACGGCTGGGAAAATACCTGAGTGGAATTAGTCAGAATTTTTTCCATGGTATAGATCATCACAACAATTTACTTACTCTTCAAAATGTAAATAGCTTTCAAAATGAAAATAAGTTTGATTAGTTTCCTGCCACATTTCCAACATAGTTCCTCAGCAACCAGACTGATCAGAACACTAAGGGTATCTAGAATCTGTATTCCCCTCATTCCATTAAACTTATTTTGGAAAATCTTTGATACAGAACTTTGACAGACTAACTAAAGCCATTTCCATCTTTCTGAATGATCACCTTTGAAATACTCCACCTGCCTACTGCTTCCTACTTTAGTCTGCTCAGGGAAGTAGGATAGTTGTCTTGTCTCATTTTTCCTTTATATATTTTGGTTGCACTGCCAGCTATTTCTGCATGCAGTGGTGCCTGCTGAGTAATTCAAATATTCAGCACAGTGTCTTTAAAATGACAAGAAGCGAAGAGTACAGGAAATCTCACTTTAAAGACACTTTTTTTGCTCATGCTAGTTTAAAGCACGCATATATGTACCACAAACTGAAGTTACTAGATTTTCACAGATTTTAAATGAACAAAATAAAATGGTAAGTTTCCCAAACAGAAAGGGCATGTATATTTATGTAAATCTATCTGATTTACTTCAGACAACAAAGAAACGGAAGTTCTATTTATCCATGAGAAAGGCAGAGAAAATACTGGAGTTAATTTTAGCATAGTAGAATGTCTACAATTCCAAATTTTTTTTTTTTCAGAGCTAAACAAGCAAGCAAGCAAACAAACTAAAACCAGAGAACATACCTTAAAAAGAGAGTAAAAAAATGCAATAGTCATGGACTAAAATGATAAGGTATGAAAGAAAATGTTGAGAGACTCTTGTATCTTCTTACTTTCTGTTATTTTTCTTACTTCTGTGGGGTGTTCCTTGTCCTGAACTGCAATACCATGACATAATTGGTTCTAGAAGAAGCAGTAGCCAAACTCATATGCAGCTAATTTATCATGATGATCACTCTGGCTGTACTAGTTCTGAAACTTGCTCCTTTGGAGCCATCTCAGCATGTCTGTATGGTTCTCCAATTCAGCTATTCAGCTGCACTGTAAGAATTTTTGTTTGACTTACTGTGTACCATCTGGAAAAATTATCTCAAGCCATAAATCTAATGACAGCTGCCATCCTTCCCTCTTGTTGAGAGTTGGTGGAGTCAGTTGCAGAGATAGATTGAAGACAGATCAAGAAGACCAGACTGAAAAACATGGAAGAGTTCCACTATAATAGTTGTCTCCTTGCTTGTATTTGACATATATCTTGTCTATCTCTGTGTAGTCACAACATCTGTTAGCTGTAGTCATGATGATACCATATTCCCCAATTCTGAACATAGTGTCTGCACAGGGTGGAACCAGCAAGTTTGAATGAAGACCAATGTCTTTTTTCAAAGGTATACTTTTATTTATCAACTAGTTGTGGGGCAAAAACTGATGGTATTGTGCAGTTATATTACACAGATCAGAAAAGTAACCATAATGGTCCTTTCTGCCTTTTATATTCAGGAGAATGATCTGTGGTGTAAGTTCAAGTTGTCAGTTTATTTTAAAATAAATATAATTCTTAATGTTTCATATTACACTTAACAAATTCCAAGAGTCTGGTGAAACTATACGATACTTATGTTAGCAGATTGATAACCTTCTCATATATGACATAAATTTAAAATGACTGGGGTTTTAATCCTTGCAAGAGTCAGTTAAACATATTTTACATTCAGAAACAAAAACAGATCTCTATACTAATATGCAGTGACTATTGTATTCAAATCTATTTTAAACAGACACACATGCACAGAAGTACACAGAGTTACATTAAAGAGTGGCAAGATGAATATTCATTTCCCATCCTCACTCTACAAGTCTGTATTTCTATCAGGTCTTAGAGATGACAGGATGCAGTACTGCAGTTGGGCTATTTCTTTTTCTTAGTCTGTATTTCAGATTTATAGCCACTCTTTAAAAGATTTGTCCAAAATCTTTTGAGTCAGTAGCAGAATAAGAAATAGATCTAAATAATCTTTGTTTCCTTTTTTTTCATTTCTAACCATTAAGACAGTATTTGTACTCCTGCTAGGAGTCCTAGAGTCTACCCCAGCATTATCTAGTCTTATTAATGATTATATTGTCACAATAACATGGTTTGGTCAATTGTTTTTTTTTTTCCTATAGGCAATCATGATTTATAACAGTAAGGGATATATGCTTGGACTATAAGACTATGAAAAGGCTCAAAAACAAATTGTAAAAGACAGAGATGTCACAGTGCAGATGTAAAACTTCCCTCTCTGTTGCACAATGTCTGATATATGGCATACACTGTAACAGTATGAGAATTACTTATAGTATGTGTGAACTGTGAATGGGTCTCACCTCTTCAATGTGAAAGTTTCCGAGAAAAAGAAAAAGGTTTATCTGTCACAGTTATGGGTGAGCAATTCAAAGAAACAAGTAAGAAATATATCAGATGTTTTCACGCTTTTATAATTAAGTGAACAAGCATGTCATAAAGCAGGCAGAGTTATTGTTCTATACATTCCCTTCCAAACTTATGAATTCTCTCACTCCTTCCTGGTGATGCAAAGAGATGCATGACTATCATTTAGATTCATATGATGATGTCATCTTGTCACTGAGGCAGTGTTATGACACAGTAAACGGTCAATCTCCTTACTAGCTAATTGCATGTTAGGGTTAACTAGTCCTCTTTGGCATGTGGTGCCATGGAGTGCAGCATATGTCAAAGCACATACTGAAGACACATGAAATAAAGAACAAGCTTTGAAGCAGAATGACACTTGACTTATTCAACCAATAGATTTAATGAAGTTAGTAAGAAACCAGAGACATAAAAAAAACATGCTATGTTTTACAGCCCATTCTCAGTATAAGAGTACAAGAAAAGTAGTTTCTTAGACACAGTATTTCTCAGCCAACACAAATAATTTTAAAATGCCTGTTCAGGCTTAAAATAATAGGAAGTTGGCCTGTCAATAAGCATTGTATATTGGTTGGTGTTTCTTAATTTTTTTTTTTTTTGTAAGGTTGTCAGCTGCACCACTGGGGGTGGAGCCACAAAGGACTTTCATGGTTTGAGCCCAGAGGGCAACTGAGCACCACGCAGCTGCTCGCTCACTCCTTCCCCCTCAGGAAGGGAAGAAGAAATAAAACAAAAGGCTAGGGAATCGACGTAAGGACAGGGAGGCATGTGTCATCCATTATGGTCACAGGTAAAAGACAGACTCTTTAGAGGAAGAAAACAACATCAATTTAATTTTAAAACCACCAACACTTAATTTGACAATCAGAACAGAGTAGGACAGTGAGAAGTATTACCACATCTTAAAAACACATTTCCCCACCCCTCCCTTCTTCCCGGGCTCAGCTTTGCTCCTCATTTCTCAACCTTCTCCACCGCAGCAGCACAGGGGGCAGGGGATGAGGGTTGTGGTCAGCTCACCACCCAAGTCTCTGCTGCTCCTTCCTCCTCAGGGGGAGCACTCCTCACACTCTTCCCCTGCTCCAGCGTGGGGTCCCTCTCATGGGAGACAGTCCTCCATGAACTTTCTCTGGCATGAGTCCTTCCCATGGGCTGCAGTTCACAAACTGCTTTGGTGCATTCCCCCACATCCTCCTCCTCCTTTCTTCCACTGACCTCAGTGTTTGCATAGGTGTCTCCCTCACAACTCCTCCTCACAAATCCTCCTCCCAGGTTCCCCTTTTTAAATATGTTATCACAGAGGTGCAGTCACCATCACTAATTGGCTCAGCCTTGGCCAGAGGTGGGTCCAACTTGGAGTCAGGGGAGATTTGAAAAGCTTCTCACAGAAGCCACCTCTGTAACCCCCTCCCCTGCTACCAAAATCCCCTGCCACACACACACAAACCCAACACAAGAGTGGACAGTTATAATAAGCATTGTTACTGATATATGCACTCCTCACATTTTTTTAAACAAAGCATTGAACTACCTCTCTAAAAACTGTATGAGGTCCCAAACATCTATCTTCTAGGAAAAAGAAAAATTAAAATGGAGGCTCTAGCGTAAGCATGACTGCAGCCTGATAATGGGACCTGGCAAAACCACTTTTTCCTCTGGAGGAACATGAGACTTGTATACCTCCTTACAAAATATACCAATCTACAAATCTACCAATCTACAAGAACCTCATTCTAGGCACATATTTACAACTGTGAGCCATGCTAGGATGCTGTCACAAAGGTACCCCTCTATCCCCTCTATTTTTATTTATTTTTCCTGTGGCGTTGATGATTTTTGAATGAAAAAAACGTGTTTCTCATTGTAGTAATAGAAATAATAATTTCATCATAGTGAAATATTCTGCTCTTTTTGCCAAACTCCAAACTGCAGGCCAGTCATGTATTTGATGGACCTTTTATTCCATTCCTATATATCAGTTGATCAAACAAACAAACAGAAAAAAAGTCCCAGGCAATTGCAAAAGCAGTTTCAGTCCTAAATTCTTTTAAGTCTACATCATCTTACATCATAAACTATTTAAGTGATTTAATGGTTACTAAACTTTCCGAAAGGATTTTTCTTGATGGAATATTGTCAGTACCTGCAAGAGGAAGTAGCTCTCTCAGAACTTCACATCTTTAATCCTACTATACATTTAAAAAATTAATTAAGGGAATGAACATACACTTCAGGCTGGAAACTATCAGCTTTTGATAGTTTTGATTAAAAAAAACAGTGGATGAGATGTTCTCATGAAACTTGTTTTCCAGCTGCCTGCAAAACTTTCTCCTGCAAGTGAAGAATAACACATGCTTTTTTAGTTATGAAACATATTTTTATACCCATGTTATTCATGAATAACAGTCAATAAAACAAAACTTTGGCCAGGTAACCTATAAAAATATTGCATTTCCTCAGGGATTTTTTCTGGTCATTATTATATTTTGATTGGATGCCACTTAGAAAATATCTTTTTATAAAAATCTAAAGAAAGTGTGACATGCCACAGACCTGAGGTAAAACAACAACAAAAAAAATATTAACAACTGTGTTATGAAAGAGTCTTTACAGAAATAAATAGCTTCCCAAGTCCTCTTTTTGTCAGTTGTGGTAATTTGTCAGCAGCATGGGAAGCATTTATTACTTCACAGTTCTCTTTTAAGATATTATTAATGATTTGATAATCTGCTAGGTTTTTTTCAGTAGGGCATCAAGAAAAACAAAGTACAGTATAGTAATGACTTTAAGCTCTGAAAAGGTATAAAACTACAATTCTTAGAAAAAATATTTCCCTTTTCCTCATTTTTCATAAAATTATTTGTCTTTATCAACCATGACAGTTGAAGCAAACAAAATTTTAAAGTGAACATTTATGAGTGAAAATCCTAAAAATGGGCAGAAAAACAGTCTTTAATTTGAACTGTCTAAATCTTGAAATGGCAACGTCTGATTTTCCTACCAAAATTGGTAAGATTCAGAAGTCATTATCTTTTCAAAACTAAAATCTGAAGAATTCTTATTACTTTGGGTTTGAACTCAGAAAAGCAGTAGGAAAGTCACCCAGGCTGTATTGGAAATTGTGTGTGCTATTTGGATATTACTGGATGAGCAGACAGGGGTGAACTTTTTAATTAGCTTAACCTCCAGAGAGGAGACAAAGTCATAAATTACCTGTGATGTATTTAAAAAACAAGATTCACAAGTAGTCCCCCTCTAGATATTGAACAAAATGTCTCCGAAACAGGAGAATTGAAAATGAGAAACAGCATGTTGTGGAATCATCAGTGTTGGAAGTTCTAGAAGTCTGTTTAATAGGAAATAAATGCAATGTTTTATCATTTTCTTATTATTAATTTCATGACTTTTCAGATAACTAATAAAAGATAGAATGGCAAACAGTTATTTAAAATATTTGTAAAGAAGTTATTAAAAAATAAAATAATTCACTGTGAAACTGGATTCCACTGTCTTCTTAGAGAAGAATGGATTTTTTATTCTAAATACTGACTGAGCTTAAAGCACAATAACAGATTAGTCCTGAAATTTTTAAAAGAATAAATCTCTCAAACAGTTTTCCTTAGAAAGAGAATTTATAAGGGTAAAAACTGTGGATTGCTCAATGGGACACATTATTGGATGCTAACTTTATGTGAACTAATGAACTGTTTTATCTTAATATTATTAAATGAACAACTCCTCAGTATTATAATTACCAGTAATGACAAAACCACATAATTTAACTGCTCATTTAAAAAAAAAATCATGCTAATATGAGAAAATTATTTAATGGATGAAATGGCCTTAATCAACTTTAGCTTTAGGAGTCTATATATCATTTATTTATATGTTTCAACTCAGTAAGTTGATAAGGTTCTTCATATCTTATCTATAATAGTTTACTTGGCCAGAATATCTTAAAAGGTTTTATTCTGCTTAAACAAAATTGATTTTCTTTAAATTTTTTACACAATTTATTTTTCTTCACTATGCTGTGTAGAATGTTAAGATTACTGAAAGAATGTGGGTTACAGTTATCTCTCTGGCTTATATTTCTTGCTATTTCATTGTAGAAAAGTATGTTGGACTGTTTACTTGTGTATATATAAACTCTCTGGACAGACAAACCATCAAAGAGAAAACTTTATATACAAAATTAGGTGAAATAAGGTAACTATGAAAAGGAAAGCTAGATTAATGTCTTTGAAAACAAAAAACATTCTGCTGCTTCATGAAAGTACTAAAGATTGAAATCTGACACATAGTTTGCTGTCTGATCACTATTTAACTTCAGGGCAGATATAATCTCTATCACCTTCTGTGGAAAAGATTTTTATTCACATACACACTTAAAATGATTGGCATATTGTAGGGAGGAGACAAAACTGCCTTCTCCCTACATACTCTCTTCTGTGCATTTTCACAAGAGTAAGACTTTTGGTCCTCCCCATTGTGCAGCTTGCTGCCCTGCACTGAACTGCAAACTATGGTCATATTTTTTAATGTGCATAAAGAAATCTACACTGGTGAGAGATACTAGAATACGGATTATTTCTATTTGTCAAGATCACTCTTAACTAAACAAAAAGCTGAGTAAAACTTCATGGATTTTAATTTATAGAGAAAGTTCTTTCATAGTTCAATACTTTCCTTCCTACTTCTGTATTCAGAACAGTGTAATGTTCTTATGGAGAAGAATAATGTCCCTTGCTGATAACAGTTAACCCACTGGCAAATAAAAAACAAATACAAATTTATTGTTAATTTCATTTTAAGTATCTATCTCATCTATTAAAAAATAGGAATGAAACAAATAATTTCAGATATCTATTCACTGTATAAAGAAGAGATTTGGGTAGGGAGCTGAAGTAATGAATGCAGTAGAAGGAATGAAGGCTGTTCCTTGAGGTTTAAATCATTAGGAAGCAAGGGATATGTCATTTGGAAATGGAATAGTGTGTGTTCATTGTGAAACTTTACTGTAGTACAGGGAGTCTATATTTAGTCAACCCAGTTAAAATGTAAGGAAGAAGTTTTCATTCTCATTGTGTCAGAGGCATCATCATGCTGTTCCAAGGGGAAAGAGAAAATTAAAAAAAGCTTTGAAACTTAACAAAGAATATTTGTCTTGACAAATAGATAATGTCATTATGGTTCAAGAGTTTAGGAATAATGGCATCAATTAGAGAATACAGAGCAGCACACAGGCAACACTGGGTGGGAAAGAATAGGAACCCCTCTACACACACCTGGATTTTTATATCTAGCTTTGCTACTGGGTAGCTTGGTGCCTGCCCAGGCAGCTCTTGACAAGTCATTTCACCTCTATGTGTTTCACTTTCCTGTCTGTAAAGTAACAAATGATCTGATGAGATCCTGGAATAAAGCAGTGGGTTTGTGTCTGAACAGCAAAGTTAAGTTCTTAAAAACATTATACAAATAATAATAATAAAAAACCCTTAGATATTAATTGTGTATGAGGAGAGAGTGAGTTAAGGAAGAGTTGAAGATCCTTCCTAAACTGGAAACATTCTTGGAACTGGAACAAAGATGATCGCATTGACTGAAAATAGTGAAGTATATCTTCCATTTTGGGAAGCAGTTAACGTGAGTTCTGTCACTAATAAAAATGAGTTTTAGAAAAAGGTCCAGGAGCTGAGGTCCTAATTTTCAAATATACTTTAATCAAAATTCCTATGAAGGCTTGAAATAACGAATTAGAGTGTCTTTTGAAAAGCAAAAAACTGCAATGGGAAATTGTAAATACAGATATTGCTTTATTCCTATTTTTCTTTTTAATAAAGTCAGTAGTGCCAGAAGCATTCTTATTAATGAAGTGCAGAGGCTTGGACTACCTGCTGCTATCAAAAACAATTCATCAATAAAAGCAGGTATGATTTCCTTTATCATAAAAGTATATTAAAAAAAAACAAAACTTAAATTTTTGGGGGGAGTAGATTTTTCCAATATTTTCAACAATCGTCAGCATTTTCCGAAGTTTCCACTACCAATTTTTCTTTTTCCTCTGTAATCACCTTTATGCAACTTCCAATAGTTTGTTCTGTATAAATTAATGAAAAGCAACATGATGAAACACATACTGTTGTTCTCAAATCACTTACTAAGTAATACACCGTCAGTCAACCTGGCTACAGAAGTACAACCTGGCTAGATAAGTTTCTAATGCACTGAATCAAATCCAAAATTTCATACTTACTTTACACTTTTAATTTACTGAAGTAATTTACGTGTATAAACGATAACAAAATTAAGACCTTTCTCTTTCAAAATGCCTAGAGAATGTCACCTGCATAAGTAGACACACTCAATGGAGAAAAACAGAATTTCCTTCCTCTTTTGAAAATGAGCATAACTTTCCTCACTAAATTATATGTACATGAACTATTTAGGACAGAGCTAAAAATGCACATGTCCAAAAGATAGAAAAGTTACTTTAAACAGAAATCAAATATCAAATCAAAAATACAAAATTTCTTACTGAATGATAAATTGCTGTCAAGGACTCAGTTTTACAGACACTTGAAATTCTAAAGTAGTTCAGCCTACAACATCGTTGATGTGGATGGGATATTTAAACTAAGAGTAAGTGCATTATTTGTGAGTAAATTTTTGGTATAAGGCACTTTTCAGGCTGAATACATATTTCTCAGAATTGGTCATTTTTTTGCATTTTAGGCAAGCCTATTAGCGCCAATTACATATGTCAGGCAGCTTGCATCTTACATATGTTTCCTGAACAGCCAATAAGGTATGGGTTGGGTTTTTTTCATTACTTTGACTGGTTCTGTCTGGATCTTTTAATGATTGGAATGTTTCTTTTTAATAACTTGATTTAGAAATTAAGGACTCTTAAATGTTGGAAAGAAAGCTTTAGCACTTTTTCTTGAGATGGAAAAGGCTCATCACTGCTTGTGCTGCATGTTTTCAGTCTGCTGAGCTACACAACAGTATTCTTGATGCACTGATTCACGAACAGTGGGTTAGTAAGGGTAGAAAGTGTCCTTTCAATTATTTCTTTTAAAATATATAAAAGATTAACAACAGAGATGTGTTACAAGAAAATGTATAGTGTACCTAAATAACACAAAAATTAATATCTATTGAAAACTGAGGTTCTGAAAAACTCAGGAAAACTGGGTTGTTAATCTGGAATCCACAGGTTTCACATGGTTGTCTGATATGTGCAAGTTTTATCTTCATAGTTTGTAAAAAAATTATTATGCTCAATCTGTAAATATTTTTATTTAAAGAAATAAAAATTTCTATTTAAAGAAATAATTAAAAAATTAACATCTAAATAATATTTTATTAAATATTCTTATATATAATAAATATTATTATATATTAAATTTAAATAATGTCTATTTTAAAATTTTTGTCTAAATAAATGAAAATTTTGCAAAACTGCAAAACTTTGTATTTATGTACATACGTTTTGAAATGAAAAAATAATCTTAATTTGAAAAGTTTTATTTCAAAAGTATCAAATATTTCTGTTTGTGCTGGTTTATCTTAAAATAATTTAAAAGATTTTTTTCCAGAAGACTATGTTCAAATACAGCCATCTTTTAAATGTAACTATGGCAACATACAGTAACAAACATTTAAATCAACATTTGCTAAATATTGGTACTTTCTATTCCAAGCCTTTAAGGACATTGAGGCAGTACAAGGTTGCAGGTTGTCACGGATGAAAGTATTAACATGGTAATGATTTAACAGGAATTTTAGATTTATTAATAAATAACAGCAATTGATCAGTCACAAAATAATTTAGAAGATGTTATAAAAATTGCAATTTATTTACAGATTCTAAGATGACAAGATTCACACTAACTTACTTCATGGTATCTTAATTTATACATATGTACATGCGCATACACAAACACAAAACATACAAACACACATACAGAAACAAAAGTATTTGGATCCAGTAGAATGAACACAAAACGTACAAACACACACAGAGATAAAAGTATTTGATCCAGTAGAATGAAGTATGTACCCACACACCATTAAGTAGAGAAAGAGCGGGTGAAAGAGAAGCTAGCTCAAAGTAAAATTTCCCTCTTCTCAAGTTTAGAGTAAATACTCACAATGCCTTGGCATTCCTCAACGGGTGATAATTGAGACTCAAACGGGTTGACTTTGCCCTGGCCTTCTGTCAGCTCTGGCAGCAGATGACACCTTAAGGGTTTTGATACCTGAGAGGCGTGCCAGCTCAGGGCAGATGCTGGTCACAGGCCCGCTGAGATCCAGGAGAGGTCAAAGGGTCTTCCTTGTGGTTACAATTTATAGGGTCCAGGACAATTGACTTTTGTCAGATACCTTTTGCTCATGCCCAGCTTGAACAACAAAGTATTCTGGTGCCTTCCAGCAGTTGCACAAGAACTTGCTGAATGTGCAACTCTGTTGTTGTTCCCATTTGACCACATCCCAGGCACAGGTGTGCCAGGCCTTTAAGAGATGATGGGCCATTTTAACCGTTTGGAGCAATTGGGAGGGGCAGGAGCCAGGCTCGTTAAAGGGGTGCCTTAAGGTTAGCAGTCCTTATCTCTACAGATTGGTGTATAGTTTGGGGGAGGTGGGTGGATTCACACCTAACACCAAGCACCCCGACAAGGAGGGGCAGGGAGGGGTAAGAATTGCACCACCACACAGGTAAATTACTTTTTCATAGATATACCTGTACAAACCTAGAGTAATTCTAGATTATATATCTGTATTAACCTTAGTAATCTAACTGCTCAAGGAAATTTATAATCTCTGACCTTTGCAAGTCTGATCTCACTTTTTGTATATGTTTGTAATATATGAGGTCTCAGCATGGCTCTTGGTGGTGCTTTGTTAGTTAATCTACAGGTTTTCCATCTTGACAACATTTTCATTGCTTTCAGCTCCTGAAGGGCTATGTCATGAGATTATTGAGGACCTGTTGCAGAAAATTGCCTTAAAGCTCTTTAATAAAAGCTGGGGAACTGGAATTTGCTGTTATTATGGTATATAGAGAAAATGTTACCTGACAGTACAAAGTGAAACTGTCATGGTTCTCACAATTAGAGCTCTAGTTCTTGAATGTAAGTTTAGGATAACAGCTGTGTTATTAAAGTTAGTGGATCAGTCATTTGTGGGAATTAGTAATATTTTTGTTAAAATGCCCAAAGGCCTCTCTTGATAGAAATGAAGGTTATACAGCTACAAAACCTGATTATTGTGCCTAGCAGCTCTTTGCTTTAAGGGTCAGGGGAAAAAAATTGAACTGAAACTATTATATTTAGCAATAACCAAAAATTTCTTGGTGCACTATCATCATGATGTAGACTAAGCCTATGGCAAAGAGTAGGGAATCTTATTTTTCAGCACCAAATTTACTTCCAGTGATACTAGAACATGTCAGATATATTCCGTAGAGGTGTATTTTATTTTAGCTTTCCAACATTATAATTTAAGATGGACAGAATCAGTAAAGTGGTTATGCAGTAACTCAAATGTCTAATCCATGAAGGATCTGAAGAACCTACCTTCAAAATATATTTGGCATTGAAAAATCTAAACCTGTGTTTATGCTTACTTATCCCTATGTGAAATGTTCCCATCAAACTAATCTGAGTAAGATTCCTTTTTGTTTGTTATTTTATTTCCCATTTGTATGGCAAGGATAATTTTAAGAAGAAAAATGTTGTTATGAATTAAGCTTTTTTTTTTTAATGTTACATAAAAATATTTGCTCAAACTATTTAATCCTGAAGACTTTAATATTGTATAAGAACAACTCTGTCTATTCTCCAGTACTACCCCAGCAGGAGAAAGTACTTCCCACACTGAGTATGCATGCAAAAGCATCAGTGACATTAAAGTGGACTCCATCAGAGATTCCTGAATTCATAATATCAAAAGCAAAAATCACTGTCTACAGATATCATTATTTCATATTAAATATTTAAGCATGATTTAAAAAAATCCAAGAAAGCCAACAGAATCCATTGTACATTTATACTGTCTTTTGTTGTCTCTATTTTCATTTCATGCATGTAGGTAATTTTAATATTGTAAATGTTTTTGAATGATACAATATTTACATTCATTTATAAAGGGGACAGTACTGAGACCTGAGACATTGAGACCTGAGACGCTGAGACCTTATTACAGAATAATTTTGCCTACTGCATACTTACTGGCCAACCTTCATGGATGCATTATTGTAATATATCAATAAGAGTCAGAGCTTAAACTGATTTTTTTGTGGTTTTTTTATAAAGGTTGGATGAGATCCTCTTTTGAGGTCACTTCCAACTTGGGTTGTTCTATAATTCTATGATTTTTTTCACAAAGTTGTAAGCTTCATCATAGCAGAAAACAAACAATAAAACTAGTGTACAGACATAACCCAAATACAATTCATCACAAAACCAAAATAATAATGGCTGGTGGGAGGGGGGGATGTATTTGGGGAACATTTAAATGATGAAGCATGTGTGCAGAAAGTCTGAGGGTTATGGAAAAGATGCACTCAACTGAAAAGCTGAGCCAACCATCTTGGATAAAAGCCTCTCCAGCCTAGAAGAAGCAATAACATCAGCTGCAGAGACAGCCGTTTGCCCGCCTTCCCAACTGGAAAAAAAAAAAAAAAATTGCTTATAAGTGTTCTAATAAATTATTAGTGTCCCTGTTAGAGGCTCGAGGCTGGAAGTGCAAACTCAGCAACATTATTTCTACAATCTAGCTTTTATTTGGTTTTACCTAAATCAAAATCAAAATTTATTCACAGCTTTCAGCTCTTTTTCATGAAATCGGGGAGAAAGAAACAAGGACAAGGCAGTCCTTTTTCAGTGGGATTTAGAGGCTCTGTTTCCTCTAGCTGACAGATTCCCCTACTTCCAAAGTTGTTCTTTGGTTTCTATATAAGGACCATTTCCCATAACAGTGTAAAATGTCAAAACCAAAAAGTGAATGAAAAAGAATAAATTTACCTTCTGTACCACTCCAGGTTTAAAATAATCATATCTCTTTCATTATACCTCTAGCTACTTCAGAGAAGTAACTGAAATCCCTTAAAAGCAGCACCGGTACCTTCGATCTAACACAATCAATTGCTGATTCCACTGTGAGGCATTCCAGTGTTAAATAACAACAGTATGAGCTGTAACTAAGTCCAGCTAGAAATCTTTGGGTATTTTGAGCAATTAAATTTCACCTTCTTTGTTGACAGACTGCATGGTGCTCATAGCAGCTGTCACAAAAAAAGAGTAATTTTATTTTGCCTTATCATAGACTCTTACCAAAGAAAATATTCTCAGATCTAATACAATTAATATAACAGTTCAGAAAGGCTTAGACATAAAAATGGACTTAGCAGTTTAATGAAGCTCTATCAAGTTATAAAATATACAGTTGGTAACAGAAAACTAATTGTTATGAATAATTTGTTAATGTACATAGTAGCTCTCCATGTTCTCTGCACATGAATGCATAGTATTTCACATACTACTGTACTATCTTTGGGCTGCTGCTACAGATGTTTGTCTTTTTTCTGTGTGAAATATATCTATAAAATTAACTGGGAACAAAGAGGATGGTTCATGCTAAAACATCCACTCCTAACTGCTATCATTTAAGAGGACTGGGAGAGAGTACATTCAGAGTTAAAGTCAACACAAGTCTAGTTCAAAGAAACCTATCACAAAACCTCTTCTTACTCTCAAAATGCATCTTCACTGATGGCTATCCACATCAACCTTGCATATACAAGAAATTGTCATTAAGAGATCCTTTACAAATGGAATGAGTCATGGAAAGGGATTTATAAAAGCATTTCCTGCAGAGGACACTGACTTAACAGCAGCAGGGAAACTATGATGAAAATTGATTAAGCTTTCCTAGTTGGAATGATAACAGTTCAGCAGGCACTCAAGCTACTTCTGAAATACAAATAAATAATAAAGATGTCCCATAGGTAAATTTTTGATTCAGTGTGGCATTATTTAGTTAAAGAATTGGAAACGTCCTTTGAGAGGAGATCAGATAGAAGCGAAAAATGTATTTTGATTTAAAGGCAACCAAAACCACTGTTGACTGAAACCAGAGCAGAAGGATATTAAATGTGTTAAACAGAAATAATTACTAAGCAGAGGAGTTGGAGGTTATTGTAAAACAATAATCTGCAGAAACTTTATGTTGGGTTTTCAGACTGGGAGGTTATTACAAGAGTGAAACTGTAGCTTACTATAATAGAACCTTAAACTATGATTTCTGACTAAAACAAATTTGAAAACCCACCACAGAGATGTTGCTGGGTATTGAGTCAAGTTTATCAGGATAAAAAGAAAAAGAACAGAGAGTAAAATTTCCAGAAATACTCATAAAGTATTCTTTCTTTTCCCAAAAGCAAAAATATGTCTGAAAAGTTCTGTGTGAACAACAAAATCATTAAGCACTGTCCTGACATTCCACCTCTTTAATTTATTTATTTATTTGTGTGTTTAAATAGGCAAAGAGATTTTGATAATATTAGAAGGAGGTAAGATAATTTTATATATTAGACATGTATTTCCTACACAAAAACTTCATATATGTGTCTTTGATAACAATATGACTTGCAGTTCTCCTACTGTTAAATGAGAATTGATGCAATAAAGAAACAAAAATTCCAGCAAGTCTTAATCCTCAGATTTATTCTATTCAGGTGGATGTTCCCTTCCCCTCTCCCATCTGAAAAGATCTTGGTTTTAAGTTTTACTTTTCAGTCTGACAAAAGACAACAGTCCACTGGAGTCAAGAGGAGATCTTCTAGGTTTTATTTTCATTCCTCACTGTCTTCATTGTCTTGTGTATCCTGCAAGTGGACAGAAAATGTTGCTCAGAAATATAGTGACACATTCTGTATTTGTTTCCCAATGGTTGTTAAATAGTAAGGTCCTGCCTTTCTGCCATTTGCTGAGGAGACCCATGATTAAAAAATATTTTATTATTTTATTTTTAAAAGAGTGTCAGTTCTAGAAACAAATTACAAATAGCTCTCCACAACTTATCTGGGACTCTATTTCTTGGCCTTTCTACCCTTGGAAGCACATTCCATGTGCTCAGGATTTTTCTCAACAGAGATAGAGATATGTTTTTAGATGTGTTTCCACACTAGAAGACGTAGTCAGAGTCAGGCTGTAACAGCTGAATTTTGGCCATGAAAGTTAAAAAAAAAATCTTGGCCAATGGATCATGATTATTCAGAGAAGAAATTTAAAACATATACTTATATTCAAAACTCACTTCATAACACATTCTGTAGTTTTGTTGTCCCTTGTGCTCTGCATGTCTCTTCTCTAGCTAGACAGCCAGCTCCAAACTATTCCAGAGCATGCAGCACAACTGGATCATACCCCTGAGCTAGGTCCATGGGTGACAGCATTATATAGTATAAATAGCATTCCATTAAGCCTAGAGACAAGCTAGACCTTTTGTAGGCAATTGGTTGTATTGTGATTGGTGAAACTAATCACAAAGTTAGAAAGGCATACAACCGACACTTAAACATAACAGAATTACTATCCAAGTAGGAATCTTCTCTGGTAGAAGGAGATAGTGGCTTCTAGCATGTTAGACTTGCTTGTTCCCTTCCATATCTCTAACCTCTGCTCCGTCTTCTGCATTGTCTTTTCCTCTCTTTCCATACCTTGCATTCTGTTCTCATTACTTTGCCTTGCACTATTTTCTCCCTCTTTTATGTATGCTGAGTCTTCTTTCTTCTCACATTTGTCTTCCTCTCCCTAAATCCATCTTTACATTAAGTATCTGGAGAATAGATGCTGGTTTACTGGTGTACTATTCAGTCATTGTATTTAAACAAGACCCAAATAAAAAGGGTGAAAGAAACCTAGAACCTGGAACTGTAAAGCCTACTGTTTTTGTTGGTTTTGCAAGCCTTTTTGAGATAGATAGTGCTTGCAGGTAAGCAGTTAAAATTGATTTTCAAGACTTTGATACCTGAAATCCTAGGTTATTTTTCGTATCTCAAATCTTGAGCTTTCTAACAAAAAAATTTAAATCAAAGCTGATTTAAACTGTTCAGAAATATTGTCCAGCTGAATAGGGCAAGGATAATAAAAGTGTGAAAAAATTTGAATGCATCCCCTCTGCTCCTCTTCCCTAAAATTCTGGCTACAAACAAACAAACAAAAAGTTCTTATCCTCTCTGCTCCCATGCCAGTTCTTCCTGGTTATTACATAATAAATATTAGATTTTGTTGCCCAGTCCTTCTCTTTATGAAAAGCTCTTCAGTTAGTTCTTGCTGTTGCCTATGGCTTTTCCTAGCATCAGAGTTCAATTTATCTAATTCTTTTAGTAGTGACACTCATATTTCAAATTATGAGCATAACCCCTGAAGTCACAAGCCTGACTTAAAACAATGTGATTTTTTCAAAAATGAAAAAGATTTGGAAATGTTACTTCCATTTCATATTTGGGAAAGGCTTGTCACAACAAACATGTTAAGGTTAAAGAAAAGTACAACATCCTGTGAGAATTTTGATGTTTTACATTGATGGTTAGGTTCTGAGCACAATCAGTAAACAGAAATGAGCCATTTTTCAATCTTGTTTTCAATCAGTGTGACAAACTATGGATAAAACTGGCCAGCTTTTAGCCAGCTGCAAATTAAGAAAGCCATGAACAACAGAAGAGACAATGGTCAGATTTGTCAGCACAGCGAGGAAGACAGTGCTCCAGGCATGATCCATATTTCTTTGCACTCCTAAGAAAAAGGCCAAGATCTACAAAAGCCAAGGGAAATAACTCAGGAATGCTCCCTTATGCAGAAGCAGCATTTCTGAGCTCAGTCTAAACATTTTTTTCAAACATATTGGTATTTTGCAAGAAATCTGTGTATTACAGCAAACACATACAAAATATGAAAGTTTTTAAAATAAATCAATTAAAATTGCAGGAGCATCCCACCAAAATGTAGGAAAACAAATCTTTTGAAAAAAAAATTAAGTGATAGGGTTTTGATGCTGACAAAAGAGGTTACAGAGGCATGTCTATTAAAATCTGAAGGCATATTGTGTGTAGAGTTCACATTTCTTTGTCTGAAGCCTTCATTTTGGAAAATTCTGTTCTTTTCCAAAATATGTATTTCCATGTGTATTTTACTGTCCATGACAGAGTTATTATATAAACACTCACACCTAAAATGTTTTCAGTATTATAAACTCCTGAGTTAACATTTTCAACATGAATAACCATCTTGTGTTCAACACTAGAATTTATTCTAGCTATTCAAAACATACTTTGCTTTAGAATATTAACAAGCACAGAGTGGCAGACTTTATTTTATAGTAGTCTCGGAAATAATTATTTTGTTCTATAACAAGACATGGAGGATGATGGCCAAATTATGTTATTACCTCAAATGAATATATAAAAATAGAGGTGTTAATATGTCTGGTATTACTAGTGACAGGAAAGATAGGTGGAAATGGACAATAATAAAAGGGAGAAAAATACCACGCAAATGTACTATATTGTTTGATGCAGGAAAATGTTCAAGGAATTCTATTTTCTTGCTGTTAGTTCTTCCAAAATCTTCCTGCTTCACAACATACAGTGAATTCTGAAGATGTCTCCATTTCCAATGGAGAGGCTCGTCTTCAACAAGACACTTTGTTTAATTTTGATCACATATTTAAATTAATTCATCAAAGAACTTGTATACTTACTGAAGAAGCCAGATTGACTTCCTTTGCAGTTATACAGGATTTAAAAAATAAAAAGCTTTAATCATTAAGTAGGCTACTGAATCCTACTCGTGGATCTTTGCAAAGTGGTTTTTTAAATATGGAGTCTGGCTTTTTATATTTAAGTAAAAAATAGGAATTTATCTTTTCTTATATGAAAACAGTTTTGCTTCTTTTTTGGAAATGTAGCAAAATAGAACTCAATCAAATAAAAGAGGGTACAAACCTAATCCAGTAACATTCAGACAAAAGTTATTTTGTTATTTAAAAAATGTTTAATCATAAACATTTCAGCAATCACTTTTACTCAATATTATTGAAAAATTATATTCTTCTGCATTATTTCAATGTAATTCTATCCTATTATTAGACTACTTTTCATGTGCTAAGCTGAATAAAATACCTCAAAATACTGAGTTTGTTTTAGTTGGAAAACATTTTTTTCCTTTAAAATGAGACATCAGTGAACTCAATCAATCCATAATCAATAAATCATTGGGAATTTTAATTAAAGAAATAATCTATGATCATGTAGCTTTTCAAATTAGCAGTTAAATTACAAGAAGACAAGTATTTTAGATATACAAGTTTCATATACGTATATGAGTTTTAAATTTGTCCAAAAGAATTGTCACATGTATCAGAACCTTGGCAGGTGTGATGTACCACAGAGTGCTCTGAAAATATACTCTAACAAAAATCAATAATACATACCATTTGAGAAACAGAGTTTAGGAGTATGTTTTGGTAAACTGGTATTCTTCCAGCTGGAATATTGCTCTTCCTGTTTGTAGTTGTTAGAGCTTTAGCTTCTATTTGATGGTTAATCATTGAGTATTTAACAGTCTGGTTACCTACTAAGTAATATTTTATTCTTGAATGATACAATTGAGAATCTACCTGAAAAGCAATGTTTTCATTTGAGTTGCAGAATCTGCTCTTTAAAATTCAGTGTGATCAGTTAGTACTGAAACTATCTTAGTTCTCTTTTAATAAGTCAATAACTTTTGTTCTGATTTAGAGGAAGTTTTACCCAGGTTTGTTCAGATACCTTTAAGAACTCAAAACCACTCAAAAGGGAAAAGATGGTACATAAAAATACATATTGCTACTTCAACTACTGCTAACCTGTTTTCTTCAAAAGTGACGAGCAGTGGTTGTTGTGACGATCTAGAATTCCATAGTACCTGTTCTAAAGTGGTTACATGTTTATCAAGCGGTTTGGTCTAACCTTGAGTTGCGGTCATCTGGATAATGTTAGGTACAGAAATCAAAGTTTCTAATTTCAAAGTCTCACTGCTTGCTTCTGATTTACCACCAGTGTATATTTAACAGGTTCATTAATCTCAGTCAGAATTATACTGCATAATTTCAGACATTTTCTCTGGTCGTTCATTTATGTGGTTAACTGGAGCAAAACCAAAATATTCCCTTTAAAGTCACTGCAGTGATCTCCTTCATTAGTCATGTCATTATAGGTACATAGGATGTGTACTACAGTGCAGTTTCAGAATGATCCAGTATCTGATAACTTCTTATTTTCAAAACATTTAATTCAGTATGACTTCAGAGTCTACACATACATTTATTAAAGAAAACAATAGCTATTATTGAACTTTCTATATTCAGGAAAATTTGATTCAGGGATTATTTGGTCTTAATCAATATAATTTTTCCTTTCTTTGAGTCTTTTCAGTAAATCTAATGAAATGGTAAAAACACTAGTGCTTAAGTACTTATTCCCCAAAAGATGGCAAAGATTTTGCATTTTATTTTGTCAGGGTACATGTACTTCTGGAATCACTGTGTAATAATTGCACTAGATACACCGACCGAATTAATGTAACAATTCCATCCAGTTCTCTCTCAAACTGGTAAGTTCCACATTAAGCTTAGTGAGCTATGCAGTGGATCCTAAGTCTAGCAGAATCTGACCCATTCTTTTTATGTCAATATTTTATGTCTTTGATTTCGTATGTCATGTCCTAACTCAGACGAGTAACACTGTCCTCTATTATTTAATTTTTCCACAAAAATACTTTTCAATTTATTGGGTTTTTTAATGTGGCATAATGGTAGAAATCAATTACTAAGAAACACATGGTATCTTCTGTTGAATAATACAATTTCATACATTGAAGAGCAATATTGGAAATAAATTTTATGTGTCTATTTTTCTCTAAGGTGATAGAAATGAGTCAGCCAGCACTGAGCAGTTTGCCACCTATATGTTTTCACCACCAAATACTTATGGAACTCCATATATAAAGTGTGAAAAGTCCTAGGCTGTATACATATACTGAGTTATTTTTACTTTTTCATCAGGTATTCTGAGTAATATTGCAAGTTCTTAAGGCTACAGTAACAACAACAAGGGAAAGAACTTTTGTAATCTAAGCAATATATCATTCAGTTGTTTATATAGGGACATGTGTATATGTGTGTATGTATGGGTGGCTAAACCTAAAAATAAAACCCAAAGCAACAAAAGATTCTTTGGGTCAAAAGGGTAGCTAAAAGCCCATGTGCTTCTGAGGTTCTTGCTCTAAAGGCAACATCTACTAATTTTGAAATCCAAAATCCTCTTATCCTTTCAGTGACAACCAGTTCCACAAATACATGTAAGAATGTGACTACACTTTTAAATGCTTCATAACACTGCTCCTGTGGATATGACATAAATATTAAACACTTTATCACTACTGTAAATTCATCCTTTCATGCAGTAGCAAGGATATATAAAATTTTGTCCCAAAGTGTGCTTCTTGCTGCCCTCGATACAGTTTAGATTAAACTGAGAAAAATGATGACGAATAGCTATTTCAGAAACTATTTCTTGTATTTGATACTATGATTTTGATCCTATTGATTTATTTCTCCCAATACAATATTCATATATTAATGCTTACAAAGCCACATCTAGACAGTACAAATATAAATTTGTTTCTGCAAATGTTTACTGACATTTAACATTAAAAATAGGATTAGTCGTGTGTATAGAATTAAATTCATACATACATGTTTATAGAATCATCTTTCACCAGGGTTGAAATCTTCCTCTTTGACAATTTAATGATGAGGGTCATTTTTATGTGTATCTATTGAGACTTTGCATTCAGGGACCAAAGCATACTTAGGGCCAAAGTGAATGCTTTCATTTACTTCAGAGGGCTCTGTTCAGCCCCCAAGTTCCACAGAATTTTTCTGAAGTGATGTAGTCAATCTAAGTGACATAGGCACATACTTAAAGTTCCTTCTGAATTTTTTTTATGATTTATTAGAAACTCATTGGAAGATTTCAGCTGCAGTCTGTTTTCTATGATATGTTATCTAACTTGTTTGCATAAGAAAATATTCTACCTTGCTTTTTCTCTGCTTTCTCAAAAGTTTTCAGTTTTCAGTGTTACAGGACATTCAGAGAAAGTGCATGTTTGAACTTCTGGAGTTATATGGATGAGCAACCTTCTTAAGAAGACAGTTTTCCAATCCCCAGTATTCTAACTCATAATCCATTTTTTTCTAATCTTCAGTAGTTCCTGAACACTTTCAACATGTTTGCCTGACAAATACTGTATTACGATTTGTTACAGTTGTATTGTGAGTTTCCATCCTTAGTATGCTGGTTTGGGTTGGATTTTTTTTTACTTCTCTCTTTCAATGAAAATTTTAAAATTTTGGTTTGAAAAACAGCAAAGTTGAATCTTCTCTAATGTCTTGTCCACTTTATTTATCTTGAGAAATAATATTTAGTGTTGGTTATTTACAGAATATTTTGTCTTAAAAGAAGCAGAAAGTTTTTCTGAGAGTTCTACTTCTGTGGCTTTTTATATCCTGCAACATTTGAGCTTGACATTCTTTACACTTGTCACATTTCTTCAGTTTATACTTAGATAAAACTTACAGAAATAGTGGTTAAATATTTTTGGTGGATTTACTGTTCTTTTACTACTTTTTTTTGTTTCTTCAATGTTGAGTTAACAGTCAGAAATGAACTTAAATTACTTTGTCGTAGGTGGAACTAAAAGGCATTAAGTGCCAGAAAGATCAGAGTCACAAAAATAAGTGAATACTAGGTTTGATTGACATTAAGTGGGAGTTTTTGATGCAAATGGTATATACACACTAGGGAGCGTGCTTTTCTTTGACCCCAAACAGGTTTAGGCATGCTGACTATTGAGAACACAAAGTATTTGTAAATGAACAAACTTGGTAATTTTTTGCACCAAAATACAATAAAATTCTCCATTCTTTGTGGGCTGAAGAGTAACAAGATTAAATCAGAACACAAAATATGGTTTATATTCAGATGTACATATAGAAATTTTCTAGTAGGAAGCATCATTTAATACTGGAATAGGTCACATAGAAAACTATGAATCATCTAGCACCAATTTGTGTGTGTGTGTGAACATGTTGCATAATTTCTAGAGTAAACATCTGTAGGTCTTCTTGATTCACATCTGGATTAGAAGGTGAACTAAGGGGACCTTATGCATCTTTTACTCCTAATGATTTTATGCAAACATCCCATTAGTCACTGAATTTCAGCGCTTTGAATTTAACAAACCTTTGAATGTATATTTTTAGTTATTGGTTCTCATGTTCCCTTTTTCCTGACTCAAGAGACAGTTAATCAGATTTTTTTGCCAGGCTATGCATATTTAAAAGAAAACAGAAACAATCTCAGAAAGATCCTAAGGGCCACAAAAGGTAAAGATGATAACTTTGTGGTTGTAAAAAGAAAAAGATATACTCTTTGAAAAACAGGACTTTTATGACCAGTAAACACCAGCCACTAAAAAGCTGTCACATTTTCATAGAAGTGTCAAAGCAAAATATTTATGTTACATGCCAGCTACCTAGAAAATACTATACAGTTCTTATGCATGCCTTCATTTCTACACCAAGTAAGTTGGCATATAGCTGAAGAAAATAGATGCATCTTCAAAAATGGAAACATTTCTTCAGGGCCTAAGGAAGTTTGGTCTAACAAAAGGTAACTTTCCTGCCTTTTCTATAGCTTTAGAATGTCATCCTCTGAAAAGGTTATTGCATGTATATCCAGCCATAGGTAACCAAAAAACTGCTAGATTCATAGACATTCAGTATCAGATGATCCTGAAATAACTTGCTTAAAATTTTCCCATTTCTTCCATAATCAAAGTTTATAAAAAAAACAGTGAATAAATCTTGTACATATATTTATTTCATAATTATGAAGACATTTCCACCTACGGAAAATACAGAGTAGTCTTATTCAGAAATGGTAAAATTTTACAAGAAAGTAAAGTTTGCACAAGAAAGGCAAATTTTACAAGAATTGCAAATAAATACCATTGTAACTACATTGAAATACACTCATTGTAAGGATGTTTAGTTTAATATGAGTTTCGACATATAATCTAGACAAGTAATATAGGATATAATATTAAGCACAGTAAAAATTCCTAGAAAGGAATCTTTCAAAGTAAAATGATACTAATAACAATATCAGTATCAACATCAATACCAGTACCAATACTAACACTATAATATTAATACTAATGATAATACTACTAATTTGAATTTTAAGTTAATGGCTGTATTACACAAAATAATTATACTTGTAATAACAGTGGAAATAGTAAACCACTAAAGTGTCATTTCTATTCTAGTAATATGTCTTCCTTAACTATAATAGAAAGATAAAGACAGAGTACTCACAATCTGAATTATTATTTCTTTTCTTTTAGCCTTTAGAACTGTATTATTGCATCTGGCTATAATAAAGGATAATAAAAGGATATCACATAATCTCTTGAAAGCAACGTGTGTCAGAATACCCCCATAATATATCTCCAACATAATTACAAAACAACATAAACATTACAAATAACAACTTGAGCTTGGCTACAAAGTTTCTCTTTGTTCTGATGTCTGACTTTCTGTGTTATAATTTTTGTGACCCCAAATCCATTAAGAAGATTTGCATCCTACATTCCACTGATTTTTAGTGAAGCTTCAGCTACCAAGAGTTACATTAATAAAATTACACAGACACCTAGACAGACAAATCCAACAGCTACACAACTCTTATTGTTCAACTTTACCTTATCTATTTGTAAATATACAATACCACATACATTCATACTCTCACTACCTCGTATCTTTAACCAAAGCAACACTATAAAACTTAGAATGAATTCTCTTTTGTTTATAGGGCTAGATATTTGACAGGTATTTTCAAAAATATTTGTCCAAACCTGCCTCATCTTTTTCTGAGCCGTGTTATCCATTGAAAGTACCACTTCATTAGGGCCTTAACATGGAATGTGGAGGACTAGTTTTTGAAGCAGTGCCCTGCAGGACTAAAGCAGAAATTTTCCATTTATCGCTCACATTTCTGTCATCGATTCTACTTCATCAGACAACTAGCATTCTGCAGTGGGACTCAGTAAGCAGGGCATTCAGTATGGTTCTAGTTATTATTCTTATGGTAGCTTGAACTGAAAAATTTCAAAACAATAGTCTGAGAGAACCCCAACCTCAAGCTACTTATAGCCTCATGGCTATACTTTTCTAGACAACTGAAATCCTCAGTGAGAAGGGGCATGTGAACTTAAGCCTTCCACATCCTTCATCACTTCTTAGAATAAGGGAAAAGCACGGAAGGGAGCTGACTATGCAGTCTGTGGTTTTTCTTCCTGTGTGAGAATATCTATGCTAAGACCATGACTAAAAGAACAGGCTGCAATGGATGTGAGTTGTGAGTATCCACAGCTTTGCAGATTTTACTCCAGGCCTGTCAGTGTTTCAAGATTTAGATGCCTGTATTGCAACACTAACTTGCATGCCCACACCAGAGTCAGTAGTATTTTGTAATGCAAAACTGCACATCACTTTAATTAATCAAATTTGTCTCCAAGGCTCTCCGTATACGGGTAAATTAAACAACTGATGAGACAGGTCTCTGGCACTAAGACCAACCATCACAGAAAGCTCTTCCCTGTTAAAGCAAGATAGCCATTCAAACCACCTTGTGCCAGGACCTCTCCTCAGTCCTGAATCAAGACCAGGATTTATGGGAGGAGAAAGTTAATAGCCCTTCTGAAACACTACTAGCAGCCAGGGAGATTTATATTCTAGTGTGCCCAGAAATCACCTGCTTAACTTTCTAATATGAACATAGCCAAAGGATTTGATTTTAGCACAATTAGCTTGGAAATCTGGAAACAAAATCTCTATCTATAAAGCCTACAGTAGACTCTACTGAAAAAGGAATAAAATTGCTCAAGGGCTGTAAGTGTTAATTAAGATAAACTATAAATAAATTCACAACATTGTGCAATATTTAGTTTGATTTTTTTTTAAATATATGGAGCAGCAGAGTAATTCTTAGCTCTGGAGAGGTCAGTCAACAAAGAAACTACCAGGTTTCTTCAAAAAAATGTTGGTCACCTCTTTGATATAAAAGCTATAATACAGACGTGATGATAGGTGCTGAAATGTTGTGTTAAACTCTTCTCCAGGACCAGAATTTCCAACGTCCTTGAGCAGCTACTGTATCTAATGATATCATACTTGTTCCCAAGACTGTGAACAACACAGAACTCCTTAAAATCTAGAATAGTCTGTTATGTAAATGTCTCAAATATTTAGGTCAAATATGAAGATATAGCAAACTCAGTGGTGTAGAAACTTTGGAAAAGATATTTAGATACAGATTTCAGTTAATTTAGTTCATTCAGATGCAGTTTGATAACTCATGGCAGAATCATCTTTCATGCAAACTGAAATATAATGCCTTAAGATGAGTTGTTGGACCTCAGAATGTTACATCATTAATATCTTAAATTGTTGTTTTTCACAAGAGAAAAAAAGATTAATCAGGACATCCATATAGGTCTGATGAATGTCTCAGTACACTTTATTTATTTATTTATTTATTTATTTATTTTTTAATAATCCATTGTTATCTTTCAGAGCTCCGTAGAAAAGAGTCTTAGAATAGTTCCAAAACAATACACTTTATCATCTTAGTACAATACTTCAGTAATACTGAACATTTTTTTTTACTCTTGCACAAAAAGCTGGAGAAATTAACTTTTTTAATTGAACTGTACTCCTTTTTTCTTTTTAGCATTAAGTATCATCTTGTCCTTCTGCTTTCTGCATGCATTGTATCTTCCTACTCTGTCATTTATCATATCTGTTCAATTAACCTTAGAATAGATTTTTTTTTTCTTTTTTTCTCTTGGTCTCTGTTCAATGGCATGGCACATGGGTGCTATGAAGTACCACATGTTCTCATCATGCATCATCAAGAACAGTGAAGGATCACTAAGTATGAGAACACTTGCTGGTCAGCTGTTGTTATTCGCAGTGTAGACAGATTTGTGTGAACTAGTAAGCCTAGTTTCCCTTTAAAGCCCTTCTTCTGTACTTCTATGGAAAAAATGGTTTCAGAAGAGAATAGGGTGACTAGTTCAGGAGTGGTTATAAATAGTGCTGTCATGTAATGTTAGTCAAAAATGAATTCTTCCTAACAAAATATATTGCATCAGTAACACTGCTGATCCTGTGAGATAATTCTTCATCAGAAAAGTTTCACTGTTGAACCAGGATAAAGTCCTTTCCAAGTAAATTAAATCATGTTCCAATAAACAAGCAAAAAACATCCATATATCAGCATAAAAATGAATAGAAAAAAAATGGAAATAAGAATAATCTAAATGCACTAGGAAGAGAAGAAAATCCTTTGGTCCCAGAGGAAAAAACAGAGATCATGAGCCCATTACACACTAAGGGATACATATAAAATAAATTATAGGCACTTAATATGAATAGCCCATAGGAAAAGTCTGAATGCAAAACACTTTAACTTACTGAATTCTGTTTCTAAATCTCTGATGTAGAGATTTAAGATAGAGAAGAAAACCTTAATTCCCATATATGGACAGTCTGGGGAGCAAAAATTGTGCAAATTGAAGGCAACACACTTCAGCCCCTTCTGTCTCATCCCCTTTTCACTCAGCTGAAGCTCTAAAGGGGAAAAAAAATCAAGATTCTTCAGTCAAATGTAATTGGAAGAACAAGAAAAAGGATGATTATATAGTCTTGTGTCTGGGCACTGAGAAATTCAGGACCTGTCTTATTCCTTGGGAAGGTTCCTGTGGCTTTACAAACAGTCTTGCAAGCACTGAAATCAGCTATTTACCAGCTGAGTGAAATCTTTCTGATTTGAATGCCTAGAAATCCTCAGAATGGTAACACAGGCTATTGCAATGGTTTTTGCAACATAATAGCAATTATTCAATAGGGTGTTCATATTCAGATAAAATCATGGGAATTCTATACATCTAAGGCAAATCAAATTCAAAACTCTCAAGTTTGGTTCAGTGTCTGCCCTATCTACTATTATTTTCTGAAGCAATTTGGCAGTGTTTGAACAGTTTGAACAGTTTCCTGTAGTTTTTTTGACATACTGTACCCATCTGTCCTGGTTTGAGCCCAGAGGGCAACTGAGCACCACAAAGCCGCTAGCTCACTCCTTCCCCCTCAGGGCTAGGGAGGGAAAAAATGAAACAAAAGACAGGGAGGGATGACTCAATAATTATGGTCATGGGCAAAAGACAGACTCCATTGGAGAAGAAAAAGAACATACCACCACTAATTTACCAATCAGAGTAGGACAGTGAGAAATACAACCACATCTTAAAAACACCTCCCCCACACATCTCCCTTCTTCCCGGGCTCAGCTTTGCTCCCGATTTCTGTACCTCTCCCCCTACAGTGGTGCAGGGGGGCAGGGAATTGGGGTTGCAGTCAGTTCACTACCCATTGTTTCTGCCGCTCCTTCCTCCTCAGTGGGAGGACTCAACACATGCTTCTCCTGCTCCAGTGTGTGTTCCCTCTCATGGTAGACAGTCCTCCAGGTACTTTCTCTGACATGAGTCCTTCCCATGGGCTACAGCTCTTCACTAATTGCTCCAGTGTGGGTCCCTTCTGCAAGTGCAGTCCTCCCAACAGCAAACTGCTCCAGCGTGGGCTTTCCTCAGAGTCACAGCCTCCTTGGGGTGCAACCACCTGGTCTGGCATGGGGTCCTCCACAGGCTGCATGTGGGCATTTTCTTGTCCTGGGCTCAGTTAGGATAGGGTTAATTTTCACAAGCAGCTGTGAGGGACACAGCCAGGACAGGTGATCCCAACTAGCCAAGGGGATATTTGACACAGTGCTGACATCATGCTCAGCATATAACTGGAGGCGCTGGTTGGGGGTGGGCAGGTGATCATGTCCCAAAAAGGGGCTGAGTGTGGGATACGGGGTGGTGGTCGGTTGCATTGTGCATCAGTTGCTTTATATATCTTTTTGTTAGTGGTGGTGTTATAATTTTCTTCTTTCCTTACATTGTTCTATTAAACTCTCCTTATCTCAACCCAGGAGGTTTTACCTTTTTTTTTTTTTTTCCTTCTGATTCTCCTCCCTATCCCACTGTGGGGGGAGGAGTGAGGGAGTGGCTGCACGGTGTTTTTCTTGCTGGCTGGGCCTAAACCACAACACTGCTCCACCGTTGACCTCCATGGGCTGCAGGGGGACAGTCTGTCATCTCACCACAGGCTGCAAGAGAATCTCTGCTCCTGCCCACTTCCCTGCTCCCCTCTTTCTTTCACTGACCTCAGATTTTTCATAGGTATTTCCCTCACAATTCCTCCTCCTCTCAGGTTCCCCCTTCTTAAATATGTTATCACAGAGGTGTAACCACCACTGCTAATTGACTCAACCTTGGCCAGAGGAGGGTCTAACTTGGAGCCAAGGGAGCTTCTAGCAGCTTCTCACAGGAGCCACCTCTGTAGACCCCTCCCCCGCTACCAAAACCCTGCTACACACAAACCCAACATAGCATCTTTCTTACTGCTGGTCATTTTTTCATTTCTGTGTTCATCTATATCAGCTATAAAAGAAAAACACCCAACACTCAGTATATTTATTGCTAGGTGGCATGCATAATCTCTGTGCCTAGGAAATTTATCTCTAAACACTTTAAATTTCTGTCCATGACTCAAAATTATTTAATTTCACCCATCATTTCCTGCATACTTCCAAAATTTGTTCTGCTGAAATTCAGTGTCCTTAAGTCTCACTTCAGTCCTAGCTATAAACTAAAAGAGATTGCATTACAGTCTTCATATTTACCTTTTCTACTTACAGTGTGTAGCAGCGGTCAACTTATATTTACAGAATTCCTGATCAATTTATTTCTTCAACTTGGTATGTTGCAGCTTATGCTTAGGAATAGTTCAATATTGAATCTTATTATACCTTATTATTAGCCTTGTTTTGTTTGATTTTATCTTTCCTCATGGGTAATAGAAAAGTACTTGTATTTTATTTAATGTAAAATTAGAAATATTTTATTCAGTCAGTGTTTTTGATGACTGTGGACCTTTGATCATATTATATATGTAAAGAAAAACTCTCACATAGGTGACGGATAATTTTGATTGTGTCAAAATTATATGTCAGATGTCTAAACATGACCAGCTCTTTGTTCCAGCATTAACACAAATTAACATGTTACAGTGCCTGGAATGTGAGTTTTTCTTAATCGAAAAATGTGTAGAACCTCCTAAAATTTATCACAGGTTAAATTCCAATAGTAAGATTATTATTTTTTGTTGTTGTTGTTGCTTCAGACATTTTTCAGAACATCTCAGAGCATGGGTGCAAATACATGAAATAGAAATGGTCATTTATTTTCTCTTCATCTGCAGTACAGTGCTTGCAGTTATTTTAAGGAGTTCTGTAAACCTTCTATTAAAAAAAAAAATAATATAGCTCTGACTATTTCTGTGCCTTGTTTCTGCTACAGCAAGAGTTAAAATATATTCTTTATGTTTACCTTTCATTGCTGCCTCATTGAGAGTTACAGGCACTAAAGCAAAACACTACGCTCCCAACTGAGTCATTGGATCCAATGCTTGATCCTGAGAGAGAAAATGGACAGCTCCCAAGAACAAAATCTTTTAATTAATTCTTTGGTACAGATAACAAGAGTTTTCACTGTTTCTTACAAAACATCAAGTGCTCAAATATTAACATTTTTAAATTACCTAGTTGCATTTGTATTATGAAAAAGTAGATGGAAAGTCAGAGTGGTTGGTACATTAGCACTGCAAGCCTGTATAGAGAAGCTGCAGAAGCACAAACAGAAAAAGGTTGGGTATAGTCACTGTCAGCAGTCTGTAAACATCAGCACTTACTATTCATCCGCACAACCTAGACTACCACACACACTGTGTTATATGCTGTTCAGACAGTCTGTCTGCTTTTATTTCTACACCTTTTCTTTATTTCAAAATGAATGGAAATTAGAACAAAAAGGATTTCACATTGTGTGTCACATCCTTGTTATTTCTTGTTTAATGCATTGCAGCTTTAAACCTGTAATTAACAAGGCTGAAGTTTTACAGTTTCTTGGGTTCAGTGGGGTGTGTATATCATGTAAAGTCACTGACTGGTTCATAGCATCAAGGAAACAAAACCTCACAAGACTTCAGCCTGTCTCATGACACTGTCCAGCTTATTTCATGTGCATGTCTGTCTGGTTTTTCAGAATATCTAAGTTCAACCATTAGCTGTGTCATTTATTTCCTTTCTTTCCTGATGATCTGGAACTTTGTCAGCAAATAGCCTTCACACAAGGAAGCCTTTAAACAGTACCTCCACAAACAAAGTCACAAGAGCAGGTTGCTGTTATTTTTGTTGCAGTTTTCTCAGCTTGTCTCTGTTAACAGTGGATGGTAATAACATGCTTTTTGTATAGCTACCTAAAAGCCTGTTCTCTGGGTTATGGTAATTGTTTCAGTGAGGTCCACGAAAGGCATAATTGAATGTAAATGGAATAATTAGAAAATGGCTCCTGTAAATACCTAGGGTGTAAACACACTTGAGTTTATATGCTGCACACAAAGGTAAATAAAACCTTTTAGCAAACTGGTGTCTTGCTCAGACTGTTCAATTATTCTTCCAATGATACTTTTACATATGCTGGAATACACACTGGAATATAGAGATAAAGAATTCGGCAAGTTCTGTCACGTCTTCCTTGTCTAAAGCTCTGGTGACAATGATAGGCAAGGAAAATGGAAGGGAGGATGCAGTAAGGAAAAATGTCATATCTGTTATATATTCTCTAAAGGTCTTAGAAGGGGTTTGGGTTCTGTAAACAACATAAATAATTGATCCCAAACCTCTTTCAATCATTGTTGCTACTTTCATTTTCAATTTACCCCTTCACTATCATAGTTTATGTTTAGGTTTACTGGAGTTCTGACAGTGTTTCCATAGTCTAAAGGATATTTTTTTAAGCTATAATAATCTCAGACACACACCAAGCTCATATTCCCTCTTCTTTTACTGTTAAAACTGCCTGTAGGTTGATTCGGTGCTATAACTGCAATCTTTTATAACATGTAAACCCAGTTTCTCAACCAAAGACAGATCACAGGCTCTTCACTTCTAAAAGTCCCATTTGTCAGGGACTGTCCCAGCTTTTTTAAAAATTCTAGCTTGCAAATTCCAAGTAGATGAAATTATTGGCAAAGTTAAGCCATTTGTTCTCTTGCATTTGCATAAAAGAACATTCAGGACTAATAAAATGAGGCAAATAAGTGTTTTGCTCCATCTTTAGATGTGAACACAACTCACTTGTGTCATTTATTCAGCTTCTGTTAAGTTACATTTGTCAGGAAGATGATTAAGGTTAGACTGTCATTGTCCTGCCTTAGATGAACAGGAGACCAAAGGGGAAATCAGAATAACTTGGAAGAGCAAAGAACACAATTTATTTTACTCTTCCATTCTGCAAAGAGAACTAGTGAATGGAGCAACACAAGACTTCTGTGTGCTGATTATTCTGTGTGCTGTGTGTTATCATCTGGCTTGCAGAGGCAGCAATAAGCTACTTCATATAAAAGAGTAAGATGATTCTTCCTAGTCTGGAAGAAGAGGTAAGAAGAGCGAGATTATGTCCAGAATTTAGTCGGTCATGTGTTCATGGGATACAACCACTATTAGACAGTGTTTATTCTGGAAGCTTACAAACCAGCATAAAGTGAATAAGCAGAGACAGTACTACTCTAATTTTCTTTTGTTCCTTTTTCTTTCTCTGTGTTCTTATAGATCTGGATGCTGAATTTCCTTATGCTACTAATATATTCTTCACTTCAGTTTTGCTACAGTTGGCTGCTGTCTACATTACGGTGAAGCATCATTCCCCAAGAAAAGGTATCTGTGCTGGAACTTCAGTGGCACATTTTCATTAGCTTTGCTGTTTCTTTGGAACCGTCTTCACAGGAAAAAAAAAACAGTGTCTTCTCAGAAAAAGCATCATGGACACAGCTGCCAACCCTTCTTTTTAAAAGAAATATGCCAGAATATTTCAGAGAACTAAAAATGTCAAGGACAAGATCAACCATAGATGATTTGTTCTTACAAAATGCCAAGACAAAATATTGTCTTCATAACAGTATGCAGATTATGTTGCTAAAGGCTAAAAACAAAAGCAAAAGAAGTTTCTGGTTGTAAGGCTTATCCTTAAGATTGTCTACAGTTAAATAACAGAACGTTAAAAATGGGGTTGAGAAATACTGCCCATTTTTGATAACCTGTAGAAAACAGTCTTCCTGATCCTTGCTGGTTTACATTTAGGGAATGAGGGCCGAGAATAGATTTTGAAGTGCTGTTCAAATCATTTAAGTCAGAGTTTAAATGCTTTCAGCATGTTTTCCTGTGGTAATTCTCTCACAAAGAGCAGTGTTATCCATTATGATCCAAGATCAGCCAGATCTCCCCATATTGCAATCCTGCATCCATATGAAGATCAGCCCTTCAGTTCACATCTAAAAAATTCCTCAGAACCATTGATTGGGAGGACCATGTATTCAGCAGCTGAAATTCTTATAAGAAGATCCATTATATCTGTTCTTGCCTTGCTTAGCCAAATGAAAATATAAGGCTACATTTTTTACTGTTTATGTGTGAGTCAGACTCCTTTAAAAATACCAGATGCAGTTCAGTGTTTTGATTGCCCTGCCACTAAAATGGGCAGAGTTTTAGAGAGTAAGTATGAAAATAGCACCAAGCCATTTCTATTCACTAGTGGCCTTTGATCATGTAATAACCCCTTCTGCAGGAAATCCCTTGACGGCATGTTTTCTCACTTATTACCTTCCCCAGACAATACATACACAGAATTGAACTAACAAAATGAAGACAAAGACAGATTATTAGACACTGATTCTTCTTTTCACTCTCATTTTCTAACTCCCTCCCTACACAGCAGCTACGCAGATCTCTCTTCACAGTACCAAATAAATGTTCCATGAATGTAGTGGTCTTCACAGTAGAGGAAACACAAGCAGCCCAAGCTAAAGAGGAAAAGCTACAAATGATACAATGCAGTTTACAAACAGATATCAATACAGACAGAACAGTACTCCCTACAGAATTATACTGGGATTACTGATTCCCTTGTGTTAAAAGGAAAATAAAAAAAAAAAGAAAAAGGACAAAGAAAAACTAAAAAGAAAAAAGAAAAGAAAGGAAAAGAAGACAGACAGATGGGAGCAACTCAAGGCTGGTCAGTGTTCTCTACGTATTATTTCTGTAGGTCATATGCATAACCTCATTAACCTCGATCTTCCCTTTTGTTTCTATTCTAAGGTGAAGTTCCTGTATGTTTCCTAACTAGAGAAGTTATAAGAAACTTCATGAAGATGCAAATGCACCTTCAGGTCCTTCCCTGACAAGCTCACAGTTATGCAGAGGCTCTGTCTGCTTCTGTAGTGGAGATGTCCCATGCCCTGCTATCCACAACAGACAATTTTGGCTCATTTTCCAAATGCAGAGCTTATGCAGAAGTCTATCTGCAGGCTGTGGCCTATCTAGAGCTCTGTGAAAAAGGGACAATGGGGCTCTCTTTTTCCACTCCAGAATACCTACAGCAGGGCTAAAAAAGAAGTAATATCCTTTTGGGAGATGGGGATGCTTAACAACTGTTTGAATAAAAAAGGATCATGTTCTTGAATCTTGATTAGAGACAAAGTGTGTTTAGTACAAAGCTTGATTTATGAAACAGGAGCCTTGAGACCATAAGGGATTAAATCAGACTTTGGTGTAAGCTAAATCAACATCAGGATTTCTGTAATGAAAAACTACATGGTTGATCATACCGTCAGGCAGATTTGGGTGGAGTGAACAAAACTTTGGTCAGGGTCTGACACATCTACAGTGCAAGCGGAATTGGTTTGGCTGATTATATGTTTCCTAGAGATTTCTTCATGTCACTGAACAGAGCCACTTATTACCAATTTATTGGTTTCATTTTTTCTGTGCATAGAAATCAAACTACAGAGAAACACTCCCACGTTCTCATAAAGACAAATGCAAAATTATTTTCATTTTATGTTTGTGTTGCAGAAGATGTCACCATTTTGTGGGTTTTTTTACAGAAATGAGACGTGGATTTTTCTTTCTCTCTGGAAAATGTATTATTATGCGTTAAGTGAGATATAGTTTCTCAAAAACTAATGCTATCCTTATTAACATACAGAAGTTACTAGGAGAGTAATAGCAGGCAAAGCAGTATAAACTTGAAAGAGACCTGGTCTGTACTGAAGAAAACTAAGTATTGCTATATTTCTGTCCCAGAGAGAGTCTGGATAGCAGAATCTGAAGATACCAGGGAAGAATGGATATGGAATAAAAGTGAGCTTTCCACAAATCATAGTTCTCTCTTACAGTGATAAAGGAAGAAGAATAAATACCAGGGAAAAGGAGAGATAAAACGACAACAATAAAAAATAAAACATGATCTGAAAAATTGTGCCTTCAAGCAATTTAACAGCATACTTTTTTGGGCACTGTAGAGACTTTCTTTTTTCTTTTCCCCAGGAATGTTTATTATTTGTGCTTGTGGGTATCTATGTTTCACTACATAGAATAGTAATTAAAATACTAATAGCTGGTGACTGCTTTGGAAAACAGCATTAGGCTTAAGATGGTCCAGAAAAGGAAAATTCTGATTCAAAGCCATTCAAAAGTGGTGATACCGTCAGTGTCTTTTTCTGTCCCCAAACCAAACATATGTTGTGATTTTCCCTCTGCTCTGTTGCAGTCTCCTCACTCCATTTGCAGTACTCCAGCTTCAAACAAGTCAGAGAGAGTACTGAGTCCTCACACTGAACAGAGCTGAAAACTAGGACTTGGCTGGCTTGAGCACCTGATACCAAGTCAGGGAAAGCGTACAGAGCAACTCTGGGTGCTCATTAGCAGAGGTGCTGGGGGGTCACCTGCTGCAGGGCCCCCCTTCCCAAAACAGCTGTACGTAGGAGGGCTGGCTGGCATCCAAGTTGAACAGGCACCCCAGCTGCGATGCCAGGGCCAGGCTTCCTGTTACTAAAGTTGTGATAGAACTCACACAATCCAGCATAATTTTCCAGTTCTCTTCAAGTACAGAAATGTGCTCTTGTACTATTTTTGTTACAACTTGGGGAAAAAAGGGATCTTTACATAGGGGAGACTAGATTGCTCTCATTGCCTACAGCAGTTGGTTGTGATAATGCATAGCTCACTAAGGCTTCTCATGAGCTGGAAACTCATCTTCCTTCCCTCCTTTTCATTCTCAGTTAGTTTTCTGCAGGAGCAGAGATCCCTCTCATCATATGGCCACAAAAAAAAAAAAAAAAAAAAAAAAAAAAAAGTATGATGGCCCAAAGGAGGGAATGTGGTTAAAAGACTAGAAAATGGAGAAAGAACAGAATCCTTTTGGCAGCAACCTGGATTTATGCTGTATTCAAACAGCCATGTAACCACAATCTACCCATATTAAGTAAGGATTTAGGAGACTGCAAACACACACTTTCTGTCTAATTTTAAGCAACTCACTTTTCATTGTGTCACTTACTCCATTCCACAAATTGGAAAGCAATACCCTTTGAGGTCATTATGAGGATGTAAATATTAATGCTGTAGGAAATCAAACACTGTAATGAAGATCCCCACTGGAAATATATGTACTAAGTAAAACTATTACAAGGAAAGTTAAACCAAAAATTTTGTTTACAGGTATTGAGGAACACAAACAAAATATCTGCATCTCCAACAGATGGAGATAAAAATATATGAGTAAATTTAATCCACAAGCTGTTTTAACAGTCTCCAGTATTTAAAAAGGACATGGGCTACATCTTTGAAAACTTTCTTAAAAAAATCCATAATTTTGAGCAATTATTTCAGATTTATAACAAAAATTATGCATAATTTAGTTATTTGAAAGTCTTTAAAGAAACTGATACACTGCAAGGCTTTCATAATTAAACTAGCAGACAAAAATGTACTCAATTGTAATTATGAATCATCTAGATTATTAAAAAGAAAATTTAAGAGAAGTAAATGATGAAACCTCTTATCAGCCACTTGCTGGTTATCTGACAGGTTTAAAGAGAGATTGATGAAAGTTTAGAAACAGGATTAAAGATTGCTAATGAGAAGCCTATAAAACAAATTTCACTCAAGAATAGGCAATATTATCTGCCTTTTTATACACTGAATTTTAATGAGTGCCTTAACAACAAGTCTTTGGTAGATAAATCAATATTTATATTTTCATGCCATATTTATAATTTTTAGACCCATCTCCTAACACGTTTTGAAATAAATAACTTAAACTACATTTACTTATCCTGCTTATCTTCACACATCCATTTGTCACTTTGAAAAGATACAGCCTAGGAGGCCAAGAAAGTAAGTTTCATGTAGCAGTCAGTGCATCAATATATATAGTTCATGAATAATCCCACCATACCATATATGAGTAAGCCCTGAGCAACACAGGCTAATGTGGACTAACACATATCAATTGCTGTAATTTACCAGCCCAAATATTCTGTTAAAATTCTCATTAATTTCATTTAAGCTGGGCAAGGTGTTAGATAAGTGGTATGATTACAACATACTCAGTCACCTTCATAATTAATTGCTATGAAAAATGGCTGACCAGGGACAGCATCCATTTTAAAAATGAATCTGTGCCACCAATGGGGTGCTGAACTCACTGGGCTTAGGAGCAATTATCTAGTTATCGTAACCTTTTCCTAACAAGTGAGATACATAAACTTGGTTAAACTCAAGGCCTGTAGCATTTAGGACATTCAAGCAAAGCTCACACTGTTCAATTTTAGTGTCAAAGATGTCAATATTAACTATAATGAGTTAAGAGCCCAACATCCTAACAAACAGATGGAAAATCAGGTCATTCAATTATATCCTAGAATCAGACTCCTTGTAGTTCATCTAACAATTACTCATCCATGGATAGCTTGTTAAAAAGACCATACTTCATTGTATCATCCATTTAAAATATAATGGCACCTTGTAGTGTTTTTTCAGAGCAACAGTTTAAGAATAGCTAATTGATTTATTATATTGTTTGTGGTTTTTTACCACAAACAACTGGAAGAAGCCTCATGTTCGCAAACCCTTCAAGTCCTCATGGGGACTTGAAGCACCCTGATATCTTCTGAAGAGACAACACAGCAGGGCACAATCAACCCGTGAGATTTCTACAGTGTTTTGATGATAAAGTCCTGACACAAGTGTTGGAAGAGTCAAGAGGAGAGCATCTCCGCTGGATCTCATACTTACAAACATGGAAGAATCAGGGTGTGAGACAGTATTGGCTACAGGTGATGGATTTCATGATTCTGAGGGAAAAGGATCAGGGCAAAATTTGGATCATAATCCTGGCTTTCAGGAGAGCAGAATTTGGCCTTTGGAAAAGTCTGAGGGAGCTGATGGATGTCATTGTGAGGTCACTCTTGATAAGCTTTGAAAGCTCATCGTGGTTGGCAGAGATGCCTGACTGGAAGAAAGAAAATGTCACTCATAACTTCATGAAGGGCAATAAGGAGGATGTGTCAAACTACAGGCTCATAAGCCCCATCTCCATCCCTGGGAAGGTGATGGAGAAAATCCTCCTGGAAAATATTTCCAAACATATTAAAGACAAGAAGGTGACTGGAAGTAGTCAGCATGGACTTACAAAGGGGAAATCATGTCTAACCAACCTGATAGCCTTCTATAATGAGAGGACTGGCTTCATGGTTGAGGGAAGAACAGTGGATGTTGTTTATTTTTACTTTAACCAGATTCTCAGCATTAACCCCCATAACAACCTCACAGAAAAACTGATGAAGTATGGACTAAGTCAGTGAACAGTAAGGCAGATTGAAAACTGGACTAACTGTCATGGTCAAAGGGTTAAATCAGTAGCAGAAAGTCCAGCCACAGGCCAGTAACTAGTGATATATCCAAAGGGTCGATACTGGGTCTCATACTGTTTAACATCTTCATTAATGACCTGTATGATGGGACAGAGTGCATCCTAATATGCACATTACACAAAGAAGTGGTTGATAAAGCAGATGTTTTTCAGAGGGACCTCAACAGGCTGGAGATATGGGCCAACAGGAACTTCATGAAGACGAACAAAGGGAAATGACAAGTCCTGCACCTGGGAAAGAATAACTCCATGCACCAGCCCAGGATGGGGGTCAAGTAATTAGAAACCAGCTTTGCAGAGAAGGACCTGGGTGTCCTGGTGGACAACATACTGAACATGAGCCAGCAATGTGCCCTTGCAGCTAAGAGCAACAACAGAACCCTTGTTTGCCTTAGGAAGAACATTGCCAGCAGGTCTAAGAAAGTGATCCTTTCCCTTCTGGTGAGATGCATCTAGACTGCTGGGTCCAGTTCTGGGCTCCCCAGTACAAGAGAGACAGGGACATGACAGAGTATGGCCTCCAGCAAAGGGCCACAAAGATGGTTAAGGGATCAAGCATCTGTCATATAGGGAGAGGTTGAGACACCCGGGATGTCTCAGCCTGGAGAAGAGAAGGCTCATCAGAATCTGATGGGACGAAGATACAACCAGACTCTCAGTGGTGTCCAGTGAGATGATAAGAGGCTGTGAGCACAAACTGAAATGCCAGAAATTACCTTTAAATGTGAGGAAAAAAAAATATTTTTCACTGTAAGTGTAACTGAACACCACAACCTCTCTGTTTCCATCCTTGGAAATATTCACAACCTAACTGGACAACAACCTGGGCAATCTGCTCTAGTTGACCCTGCTTTGACATGGGGTGTTGTACTCAACGCTCTGCAGAAGGTCCTTCCATCTGGAGAAGTCATTGGACTCAGAAATTAAAAAACTCAATGATTTTGTGATTTTGTGTCTAAGAGATGCCTCTATAAGTTCACAAGTAATTTTTACTTATCACAAATGGATATTTTCAGTATAGACATTAATGCATAGAATGGTTTAGCAGATGTACCTATCAGAAATTTCTATTGATCGACCTGAATCTCAATGGCCCAGCCAGTTAGCATGGTTAAAACATAAAGAGAATGATATGGTTACCATCACTGTGTCAGGTTGCTTTCCACTCCCTGGGCTTAGCAGCCAGCAGTCTACTTGTGGGAGACTGGCAAGAGACAACCTTTGTCATAAATACATCATAAGGTTTGAAATTGTACCTTCAAAACCAAATCATTATGAATTTGGTCTGTGGTGGATGATGTAGCCCAAGGAACACTAACAATAGCTCAAACTTTTACCAGTCTTCAATGTTTTCATATAATTTTTCAGCTAAGTTTAATGTAAGACTAAGCATCTTATTTCCTCCAGGAAAAACTCCTACAATCATAGCAAGGAAGGAACTCTTAAGATTTTTCCATTATTTTTAGCTCATGCTAGATTGACTAACGAGCTAGAAAAACTATGCATACTTTCTATGACAAGGAAAAAAAAGCATTCTCTTGGCTCTGAGAATTCCTGAAAGACATGTCTATGTCTAATTTCCAGTGTACACTTCAACATTCAGAAAAATAAAGTTCATCACTACAGAGTGGCATTCCTTGAAGAAGAAAAAGGTAAAAGAGAAAGCTGATATGTTTGTCCTCAAGATCAGATGCATTGTTTCCTTTTGTTTATCTACAGTTAGCTTTTTTGTCAAATTCCCACAATTCTAGCAATCATAGAAGGCTAATGTTGTTGGATAGGAACAAGAGGAAGTATATCTTTAGTTTTAATTAGAATTATCTTTCATAGAAAATTTCTAATTATGTCCATAAAATAATTAATAAAATAACATTGGCATAGATTTTGACGTTGAGAAGCTTGTTGATCTAAGTGGACAGATACAATCAAGGAAGGTAAGGTGCCTGGTGTTCAACTTAACAAATTGCTTAATCATAGTTTTTCCAAGATTAAACCAATTAAAAGTTCTCTTTTGCAAATGTCATTCTGCATATAACCCTTCTTTTTATGTGTTAGACTTTTTTTTTCAATTTTTAATGCAGCTGATTTCATATTAAAACTCTTATAGAAGCTATATGGACATGATGTTCTATATGCCTATATCCCAACCATGTAGGGAAATTTCCAGCAAGATGAGTCAGCATGATGGCTTCTTTGGGTTGGTTTTATTATTTTTATTTTTTGATTATTCTATTGCTGTAGTGATTAAGATTTCAGGCAATGAGCTAAAACAATATATTACTAGACTGGCAGTCAATCAGATCACTATCACTTCAAACATCATTTAAGAAGATCTACTTTTTTATTATTTATATAGCTCCATAGTTCATGGTGCTACACAGAACAAATCAAAGACAGATTCCCTGCCCCCTAAGAGCTTACAGTCTAGGCAAATACAAGAACAACAGGAGAAGATAACACAGGCAGGGGACAGAGAGGGGTAGTAAATGAAAAGAAGGACAATTAGATTACAGTCACATGAAAAGCTAGTGTGTTCATCTTGGTGAATACAAACTGGGGAGATGAGGTTCTTGAGTAACTTTATTTTTAATTAGAACTACATTTTCTAGGAAAGCCGGAAGAAAAGGGATTTGAAAATAAATTTGAAAGTGTCAGAGGTGCTGTAGGAAATCAGAGAGGCAAGACTGGAAGGGAACAGGACACTAACATATTTGAGGTTGGAAAGCAATGATCTTGGATGTCAGATGAGACAGCCTCAGCGATCCTTTCTGTTCCTACACATCTTTGAAAATATGACAAAAAGAACAATTGCTACTGTACATCTCAATGCAGGCTGGTATCTTATCTTGTCTTTAATACTGTATCAGTACACATTTAGGGCTGTATTTGACAAAATTTTGATTCCTCTGAAGTAGGAGTTTTGACACTGCTTTCAAAGTAGTCAGTATTTCAATCACCGTATTTTGTGATTGTTGATGTATTTGGAGACTCTAATGTATTTGGAGACTAAGTAAAGTTGTGTTTAAAGTACTTTAAATATTTTTCTAATATCCTTAAGATAATCATAATACAGAAATTATTTAATAGCATTATCTTTTACCTCTTTGTATGCCACTACCTCTGCTCATAACTCTTTTTTCCTGAAAACATTTTTATATTGTAGAATATCAGGGCACTTCTCCTACTTCTATTTGAGGCTTTGGAGTTGGTGGGGTTTTTTTCTTCATAAATTATGTCTTTTCCATTCTGAAATACTAACTAGTTAGTGTAGTAGGGCTTAACAGTGTTTTTGGTTTTTTGGAAGGCTTTATGGATGAAACCAGGAAGGATTAATGCACAGAGCCTCAAATAATATAAACATGAAAGAAAAGGTTCTTTCAAACCTATACTGAATTCTTCAACTGAAAATTGAGATAGAAACTTCAGAAAGTAATATCTCATACAAAACCTTCCAGATACTCCCTGGATATGTTTGTGTTTATGTAATGTGAGAATACTGTGAAATGGCCTGCTGATGTCTATAACAGGCCAAATCCTCTTTTATTATAAAGCACCACTTGATTTCATCCAACTATTTAGCTCAGCGTTTTCATTACCAGTCCTTCAGAAATGACACTTATCAATAAGCTGAAGGGTTTTTCTGTCATTTATTCTGTAATATCCACATAGTTATGTATTGCTATATAGCCATGCTGAGACAACCTGAAGATCTAAATTGTGTGTCTTGACAGTCCTTAAAGATTATAGATGTCTATCTTCCTTGAAACAGAGTTAAAAAAAAAAAAAAAAAACAAAAGTCCTGTTCAGTTTTTACCTCTAATTGTTACCCACAAAGTAGCACCATATAATTGAGTTATAACCGCTTTAAAAGTCTTCTCTAGAGTGACATTCAAGGTTAGTCAGAGAAGCACCCATCATCCTGTCCTGGGAAATCAACAGACTAATTGAGTTATTATATGAAACCACATAAAGCAGTTATGTACTGATTCTGAATCTTCATGGGCCAGATACTCACTTGATTTTAGCTGGTGTAGTCCATTGATTTCAATGACACTAGAAATTGATACTACATGAGAATTTGGGAATTTGGGAATAAGCGTTCAGAGAGGCCTTTCAAAATGTGAAAGTTTTCTTCAGAATTGAGGAGTTCCTTCACAACAGTGAAGGGAAAATTAACCATTGAGTTTTTTTGAGTACAAAACTACCAGTAGTATTTTCTACTACTTTGGATGTCAACTCTTTGTTAGTAATTTTTCCTTAAATGTCTTATTTTCCTGTGAAAATACAGAAATAATTACTAATGCACAGCAAAGTAACAGTATGAATTAGTGTATGATTTTTAAAAAAAGCCATTATCCTACTATGAATCTGTGTAGCCATGCATTTCTAGTCTTGCTCTTAAATACAAATCTCCAGTTACTTCAGATATTTCCCTTAATAATGGAAGGCTGAAATTCTCACTGAAATCTTAATTAAGCCACACTACTTCTGTGTAAGGATTTTTGTTCCTTGGGGGACTTTGACCCAATAAAACATTTGGGACATATTCAGCATTCACACTTACTTTGGCTCACATAAAGCTTAATGAGAATTAGCCATGTGCATCAAGGTGAGAATGGAATCCTGCTTATTTCAACACCCTTAATGGAGAAAAGAAAGGTTTGTTTGAATATAATACAGCATTTTATTACATGATTTTACAAATTTTATTGTAAATCATCAATCAAATGCAATAGCCAATTTTTTTTTTCCATTCCAAACCATCATAATTAGGAGTTTTCATTGTGTTGTATGACAGTTGCTTTCTTCCCCTTTTTATTTTAAAGAATCAACTTAAACTTAAATATGTATTACGTAAGTATACTCATTTTCAGAATCTTTGCTGAAGGTGTTTTTATCTTGTTTATACTTCAGACAAAGAAAACCTGTTCTTTGTAATCACATGAATGGGGATGAAACTCTCACAAATATAAGAGAATTTGTTTTCTCAGTCCCTGTTCACAATGGAAATGGCCAGCTCAGTCTCTATGAAGATTTATGAGAACTGGGTAGCAGACACAAACCTCCCCCTTCCCCCCAGATTTCATGATATAATTTCTACAATTTGAATGATATAACTTCTATTCCTGTGATAGAAAGATGATGATTAAATTAAGCCCCAGTAAACAAATCATCTCATTACCCACCAATGACTGATTATCTATGATAATTGGTTTTTTTTTAAATTAATCAAATGAAATATTTTCCATATAAAGACCATCTTCATAATCTTTTTTTGGTTGACATAACATTCCTACATAGCCCATCCTATACATTTTTTTGAGATACAAATAAATTTACAGTAGACAGAGGTGCAAGATTCAGCATCGGTAGGGCAGTATTTCAAAATGTTATGTTCAGGAACTCACCACAAGCAGGACATATAAATTAGCTTTGAAACAGCTAAGAGCCAGATCCCGCAAAAACTTATCACAATGTTCTGTACTGGCTTCTCTCAGAAATCCAAGCAAACTGTCTGGACACATTTAGTAGCAAGAATCAGCAGGATAGGGCACTAAGCTGAGGTTACGTACCAGTACTGACATAAAGTACTGTACATGTGTTGCTCATATCACACAGCAAGAACAAAACAACTAAAACTGACATAATTTTAATGCTTTTTTTTTTTTTTTAATTTTGTGCATTGGATTCAAACAGCAAACTGAGTGCACTTTAACCTTTATCACAATGTGGTCAAGAGGTCTGTGTCTTTTACCATTTACACACAATTGTTCATGACAGCATGTTATCAGCCTAGTGGAAACCAGGGGTGTAGCATGGTAAGCAGTGGTGGTAGTGCACCTATTTTTTATATTATCTAACTTGAAAATATGTCTCTTCTAAGATTCCTTTTTCTTGATAAAAATATTTTTCACCAAACGTTGGTGGTGCACACGCACTACCATTCATGCTTGGCATCACACCCCTGACAGAAACACATGTTCTTATTTTGTTGATAAAAAGTATTACAAAAATTTCCATACAAAAACTATTTTCATAGAAATCTTGCATTTCCACAAATAAACCTGAACATTTTTTTTTGAAGAAAAAAACTGCTCAAGAATTTTGTTCATTTAGTACTGTGACTGTATTGAAAAATGCAGTCCTCCTTAAAGTTCTCCACATTCACTTCTTTTAGGTGACCCATCCCACATCCAATATTAGCGAGAATTGCACAGGCTCCATTGAGTTCAATTAGTAGCAGGAACAAGGGTTTCAAAACCCATGCAGGCTAAAATGCAAGCCCTCTATGTGTGAAATACACTGCTTCCCGCCCCCCTCCCTTTTTTCACAATTAAAGAAAAAAAGTAATTGCTTATATCTAAAGGTTGTAAGATACATTCCTTTGTACTAAGGAAACTCATTCATCTAAAAATTGGGTCAAAATTATGGATTTTTTTTGTTGTTTTTTTTAGATCAAAGTTCCAGCCCAGACAAATTTAAGTTACTGATCTTTTTTTAAAAAAAAATTAATATTTATTTACTTAGTTCAGTGACACAGACAGTCCAAAAAGCAGGTGAGCATCCTTGTATTTATCCTTCTATTCATGGGATTCATGTTTCTTCACTTTAATATTTTTCCCATCCAGGAAGCTCATATTGCCTGTCCAGATGGTAGTTTCAGTCTACCAGCAGTTACCAACTCTTCCATGCTTGGAAGTTCAGAAGAACATATGGTTTCTTGTTCCACTACAGTTCTGAGATATTACTTTTACTAGACTCCTTCCATGGTTAGTATCGTTTTGGACATTTATTCTCCATCTCCTGGCAACCGTTGAACTTCAAAAGGAACCTGTAATTTCTCACTGAGACTGCATTTGAAACCAGCCACAAAACTCACATGGAACATTCATTCATTTAGAATGGTGGAAACCCATGACGAACAGTGTAACCCCGCATAACTTGGTTGATCCATGATGCTTGTGATTCGAGTCTGGCCATTGCAACTGCTGAGATCACAGAGTCTCTAGTTCATAGACACAGCGGCATGAGGTAACTCATTTTATTTTGCACAGGTTGCATATTTCCACAGGAAACATTCTCGCAAGGTTGTTTGGAAAAAAGATGACAGTTTGTGCTTGGGGTATTTGGCTTCCCAGCTCTATGCCATGGTTTCTTTACCCGGCAACCTTCTGTCGTTAAATGTGTGCATGTTGATAACTTCTTCTGTCTTCACAATAACGGGGGCCTGTGGCTTGTGTTTTAATCGACGCTGACACTTCAGAGACATCCTTAGCTCCTCTACCATGGCACTACAGAAGGACCTCTACAGAGGAAAATAGAGGAAGAAAAAAAAAATCTGTAAGAAATGTCTAGCTGCAATGTCTAGAAGCAGATTCACTCTATTGGCACAGTCTTGTCAGTCCTGTAAGTGCTTTGTCTCAGACTGGAGCTCATTAGAAATTGCTGTCTTTTAAAAATGCATCACATACTAAAATGACTTATCAAGCTGTGATGACTCAGTGAAAAAATCACCTTGTCTCTACAATTATTTATCTGGCAGCTACTAACTATGGATGCGTATGATACATAAAAATATTTCAAACAGATGTTCTGTTAACATAGGTTAGCCTTACAGGATAGCATCTGAATGTAACATGTATATTAGGTATTCAGTAAAATCTCCTTGCCCATATTTCAAAATAATAATTTAATTGCTATATGATTTAAATAGTTGTTCCTCAACAAATCAACAAGCCTTAGTATAGGAAGTTTACCTAAATTAGTGCTTAAATACTGTTAAAATGCAGACTCATTACTGAAAATTATTATCTACTCCATTATTTTTAATATTCTCTGTTTCTAAACACTTCTTCCAATACTGACTGTCTTTTGCAGAGTATATATTTGCAAAAAAAATTCAGTTTTGTTGATCTTCATGAAGAACATATTATAAGAAAAACAATTTATTAACATGTTTTCATCAAAAGCTAGATCCTCAAAGCCCTTTTTCCATTGTATAGTGCAAGAAATTTGAAAAATATAACAAAATCTCCCTTATTCCCTCAGTCTGACTGAATTTTCAACTTCTAACAATGTGCTGAGCAATTAGCCTCTCCTCAGTGTGAGAATTGGAGAAATATGGATGAATATTGGATGAGTATGAGAATTGGATGAAATATGGAAGTAAGGAAGACAAGTCTCAGTTTTGGGGTCTGTGAATTAATCATTTTTTTCATATACTTTAACTTCAATGTTTTCCAGCTGATGGAATCAACTCAATAACATATCCCAGAGCCTGAGATGTTATGACAAGCCCCTGACAATGGCTGTCACCCAAAGCTAATTTGAGGTATAATTTAGCCTTTTGTATTTTGTTTTCTTAATAACTAATCTCCAGTCCAGGTAAATGATCTGGAAAAAGAAACAAAAAATAAACCAGAGACAGAGCACCTAGAATTACTGTAAATATCTCTTGATCATTGTTTGATTTTGTGTGATTAGTGGCAGATCATCAGTCAATACATAACAGTCTAATTTATCTCCCAAATCAAGAACTCTGCTTTATTTTTAAACCGTTACATCTCCATTGTTCATATAAACCAGGAGTTTGGAGATTAGATCCAGAAAATATTTAAGCACCCCATCCTACCTAGATCTTTGGGACCCTCATTGAAACTGTGCTTATCAAAATCTACATTCAGCTTCCAACCTCCAGGGCTGAAGGCACTCTGAGCAGTAAGGCACTCAGTTTTCCACATTGAGCTTTATAGGTTTGGCATTTTGCAACAGTCAGTAGAAATTCTGCTAAACACATTGGTGCTTGCTTAGTCCTGGATCTCATCAGAATTCGTGCTGAAGTTCTCCATGCATAAGGTCATCAATGCAGTAGGTGTACTCTGAAAGGACCTAAGAAATCAAGTTCCTCAAAAAAAGTCACAACTGCTAAACGAGGACACATGACAGACATTACAACTTTTTTCTGTGCAGCCATTCATCAGCTGGAGCATTAGAGCTGAATGTAAGATACATTACAGAGCATCAATTCAATAGCGTCTTCTGTTGGAGGAGATTTAAGCTTCAGAGTATCAGCAAAGGACTATAACCTACAAACATTAGACCATTTCAAGGTAAAAACACTTGCAGTTTCCACCTACTGGTCCTGTTCCACCTTTCACTGAAGCAATTAACAGAGGCAGAACGGGAGAGAGGAAGAACATGTCTTGTTCTGTAGATTAGGTATTAGAGCACACAGTGGCAGAAGAAAGGCTTCAGTGGTAGTTCCCATTTCAGTGGTGACTTCAATATTTTTATGCAAAATCCTGTTTAGTGCAAAAGAGTGCAAACATGAGTTGTCTTAGTCATGTGTTGGAACTGAACCTGAATTCCCCAAATCCTGAACAAGTGCCCTCTTCCCTAATCCTTTGCATGAATAAGGGAATAGGCCGGTGGGAAGGAAAGGGTAATCTCACTCTGGCTGTGATAGCCTTCCTTTCAAACATTCCTTTCCCTGTCTCAGTTTGAAATAAAGGAATGACTACTCAATTTATGATAGAAAGGGTTTAGCCACCTACAGCTAAGAACGATTTAAGTTGTGAATCCAAAGGAGAGGAAAGTATATGTCTCTGTTGCATGCACAACTCCTTCAGAGGTCAAAGTTCAAGACAAAACTCATCGTTTGTGGCTGGCATTTCTGGCTGGTGTGACTTCTGCAATGGACACTCAGTAACAATCCCTTTTAAAAACGTTCTGGTGAACTGGGTTGACATCCAAGACACAGCTATGGTTTTCATTGTGTGAATGAGGTGGCTAAAATTTCTAATTCCATGGTCTGAGCTGTAATATGTCAGATCTTCATGCACAAGTTATCTTTGCTTAGCATTGAGTAGAAAGCAGGAAACTGTACCTCCTTCTTATCCAGCTGTACTTCAGAAGAGAATATTCTCTTAGACCTTCTCTTTTTTTAAGAAAGTGCTGTTGCTTAACATCAGAACTGCAGTTATGATTATGAATCTGAAATTAACTCTGAAACCTTTTAAAAGGGCAAGATTTAATTTAATATTCCTTAATGGCTTACAGGCTAAATTGCTAAGACTTGCAGATCTTGGTATTTTCACTATATGGGGAACCTAGCACATAACTCAGGAATTTCACGGGGAATCCATTAAGAAGTAAATGCTGCAAATCTCAATGTTACACCACCTCCAGCCATTATATGGCTCTCACCTCTGGAATCAAAGACCTAACTGAAACATTCTGAGGAACAAAATCCTTCTAAATTTAAAAATGATGCATTAGGACTTAACACTTTCAAGATTGTGTCCCTTGTCTTTTTTTGCCAAGACATCTAACAAGAGTGCCAAAACAGAGTGAATCCTTTTCAAGATGCATCAATCCACCAAAACCTTTTGCAAAGATCTGCAAACACTTACCAAAGGGTATAAATTTTTAGGAACAGGATTACAATCAATAGCCAAGAGGTAAGAAGATACGTGCACTTGATGCCAACATTGTGAAATATCCTGAAAATGAGATCTTAAGAAACTTGCCAACACATTTTGTCTGAGAACTTTACCTGGATCTGAAAACTCATTAAATAAGAAATGTTGGCAAGACTGACAGTCTTATAAAGGAAGTTAACACAATATTGAGATAGTTATTTTATATAGAAAATTCTTCCATTCTGTGTTTTCAAATTATTTTGTATAAATTAAGTTAATGGGAACTTATCTGCATATATTGTATTAAAAATACGATTTAATTACTTCATTTACTAAGTTTTTTATCTATGCTGTCTTTTAAAATATCAAATGTCTAAAAATAGTAAACAGTATTAGCTGCCAGACAGTACCATTGATTTGGTAACTGATCGCTAAGAGAAATATTACATATCTTTTTTTTTTTCAAATTTAACTCACTGAAATAGTAATATATTTTAAAAAAGAGTAATTCAAGGCTATGTAGAAGTTCATGACCTGGATCCTTATTCTTATTTGGGTTCTATCTGAGAAAAACAAGGAAGAGTTTTCCACATATTCCAAAATCATATTCAAATAAAGTTAATGAAGGATTTCTTTATGTTTAATCTTTTTTTTAATAGAAAATCTTTTCTTGTCTCATTTCAATTCGAATCTGTGTATAGTCTCCATTTTCTGTACAGTTAAACTTTGTGTTCTTTCACTGTCAGAATACAGCTTTTGGAGTAATAAGACAAGAAAAAAAGAAGCAGCTCTAAAATACATTTTTGTGACAGATAAATGACATTTTCAGATATGATTTTAGAAAATATAATCCAATGTCTTGATCCTGAATTCAGATTGTTAGGGAAAAGCAGTGAAATTTTACAGAACTTACAGACTATTTTTCAAAACCGTTGTCCATTGAACACTTCTAGTATATGTTACAAGACTCTCCACATAATTCAAAGAAAATAACCTTTTGCCCCCAACTTACCTTTCACACTGCAGGCATGTTACGAGAATATCAGCTATTATTGATTTTTCACCAACACTTACACAATCATACGTTGTCTTCTTACATGTTACCAGCAGATAAATGCTGCCTCCAAGTCATCTTAGATATAATCAAATAGTAGAAGAGTTGAAGGAAGGCGTACAGTTCTCTAAACAATAGTGCAGTTAAGTGCATCTATTTTGTTGCAGCAAATTGCTATATTAGAAAAAAAGAGCTGCAATTCTATGTGGGAAGTTCAAGTGTACAAAAGAAAATTTTAATCAGAACTGTAGTTCTCCTTTTAACACAAAGCCATTCTGAAAAATCTCATCTCCTTAAGAAGAGTAAAGAAGCAACCTCTTTCATTCTTTGCCACAGCTGACTGCTCACAAGTCACGTAGAATCAAGATGATAATTTTGTGAAATGTTACCACTGTTTAAAATCTAGATAGCTTGTGCATGGCTTTACTGTTTGAGAAAAAAAAAAAAAAAAAAAAAAGTATCTTTGCATGTATGCAATAATATGAAAGGTAGACAATATTTAAACTGTTTTCATTATATTGCTCTACAGGAATTTAGAAAGGTAATTAGAAATCATATGAGCATTTGTTAGACATAGAATTACAAAACTATCAGCATAGATTTTGCTTTTAACCACCTAAAAATGCAACAGGAAGACAGGAATGGCATTCCTGCACCACCCTTAACATTCTGATTTAAGTGAGTGTTTTAAATATAAAAGTCTCCGATCGCTTTATATTTTATGGGTTTTTTTCCCCCTCTTTGATGAAGTTAATATAAAGTTGACTGTCAACATTCAATAAAAAACTGTAAGGTTTACTCAGAAGTTCTTTCCTTCCAGTATTGTGTCAGATATTATTTGAAGCCTTCTTTAATTTTCTTAAAGCAGTAACAGCAGTAATCCTGCATTGTCATGCTATGTTACAGGTTAGTGTTCTAGCATCTAGTAAGATATATAAACCAAACTGGTTTTTATCCTCTTGGAGTTATCCGAGAATGAATGCACAGCCCTACCCTGACCCTCCCTCCTATTCAGTTTCTGCTTCCATATGCCACTCCTCCAGGGATTTTGAATGTGTATATGGAAAACCTGTCAATCTTAAACACCCTAGACAGAAACATGAATCATAGCAAAATGTTGACTTAGGATCACAGACATGAACAATTAACGGAATGAAAATAACCTCAGAAAAAGAGAAATCATAGTTCATTGTAGCTGAAGCGTTACCATTTCAAAAGATGTTAAAGTGTGCTTGTAATGATCAGATTTTTAGGTTGCTTAGTTATATACCTAGTCTTAGATATGATTGTTGATCGCAGGTTGTACACATATATATGTACACACAAATATATCTCTCTATAATATGGTTACATTAAAAACATTCTGCCACAGACTTTTCTGATGTAAGGCATTTTCAATCCATTGCAAGGATAATGCGCAAGTACACTGCAGATTAAGCTCACACCAATTAGCTGAACATATCACCAATTCTCAATTTCAAATTTAGCAATTATTGGTAACAGTGGAATGAGTAGCCATTTTAAGAAGTTATTTTCCAGACAAACTGTATGAGAGATTTCATTGCTTGCTCAAATAAAGACAATAATATCAAGCAAAATGAAAATTTTAATTCCATAAATTAATCTTTGCTTCCACCACAGTATCTACAAAATCAAGACTGTAGAGTTGTTCCAGACAGCTTGACTGGGTTGAATGCTGATTGTTTCAAGGATGTTTCTAGCTATTGTATGGAGATGATCAACAAGAATCTGATGGGACTGATCCTTCCTGTAACAAAACAACTGATATAATCTTCCACGGGCTGAAGTGCTCACTGAGTTTTAGAGTTATGCGATGAACTTAGATGGCATACAGGACCTCATTCCAGGCCACTTCTAGCATACATTGTTAGTATCTCCCAGTGGGACAATAAGATTCCAGTTGCCTTAAATAAATTATGAATTGATGTCGAAAAAAAACAATTCAGCTACTCTCAAATTCTAAACTTTATTTCCTGACAAAATAAAATGTTCTCTGGTGGAATACAGAGATGTCTGGTAAAGCAAGTCTGAGTCTATTTAAAGTCTTCTGAAACTGTTTAACCTGGTTTCCAGTCTGAGTGCATCCTGACAACTACACTAGTTCTTGTGGCTGATGGGGAACTCCTATCAGTGCAGAAAGCTTTTTCAAAGGTGACTTTGTTTAGCTCTGCCAGCAGCCTTTCTGGCCATCGCACTGACCATGATGTTTTTCTGACTCACCTGTGGACCTAGGCTGGGGCAGATGGGATTGCACTTGTGTGGTTCCACTCTTTCCTCTCAGAGAAATCCCAGAGGATGGCATAGGGCAATTGCTCATCAACCCCGAGGGCTCTCTCTCATGCAGGATTCCACAAGGTTTCATCCTGTCATCTCTCCTTTCAACATGTATATGAGGCCACTGAGGAGATAATGAAATAATTTGGGCTGTGGTGTCATCGGCACGCAGATGATACACAGTCCTACTCTCTTGTCAGACCAGGATGGTGCAGTCATTTTGTGCTTCCAGTACCTGGCTGAAATAGGGGTATGATGACAGCTTAATCCAGGGAGATAGGTGCTATGTTGGACAAGAAAGGGAGGCATTCAGAAGACATTATCTACCCTTATTATTCAGTTCCACCTCTTGTGAAAGAGGCTTACAGTCTCAGATTTCTCCAGGTTCTTAAGTTTGGTTCTGGGTTTTCAAATTGGATCAGTAGTGATAAATACTATTTGCCACTCGTGTTTCAGCCAGTGACAATAATTTCTACCAGTGTGAAGCTTGCCACACTAGTCCAGGTCTTCTTCCAGAACATAATACTGCAGTCCAGTATCCCTGGACAATGGCTACAAATGACTGCCAGGTGTTTAATAAGTGTTGACAGCAATTCATAGTACTTCAGCCATGTAGCTGCCACTGACCAAATAAATAAATATGGTACTACCTATCTGATTTAAAATGATATCCAATACAACATTTTAAAGGTGCTATATGTTGTGATCACAGCTGTGCAGGGTATTTCTCTGGCTTTCAGTAGAGGTGATCTTGATTGCACTGAAATCAGTCACCTGAGATCTTGCACTCTCAGCCACTGGATGTGAAAGTTCACTCAACTGTTAAATCATTTTTGATCCTAGATCTGAATTGATTCTCTGTTCATCCAAGGAAGGTCAAGTTTGTTGATCTTCAGACATGGTGAAAGGAAGTAATGCTGATATGTAATTAATCCTTTGGAGTATGCAGCTATCTCAATTAAAATATTGTATGTAACACCATATAGTTTAATTTGAAATAGTCTATCTTACAGACACATGTAACCTTTCTTACCTGAGTTCAGCTGTATCCAAACAGCTTTTTTTAAGGTTTGCTGAGCTGAAGTCCACTGTACATTATCCATTGTAAAAATTTATATGAGTTTTATAGTTCAGTGTGATAGTATAAATCTAATATAAAATTTGGCATGGCCTCAAATCACATTGAACACAGAGAGAGTATTAGTAATAACTTAATGCCACCATTTCTACTGTTTTGGAAACACTGACTATTATAGTTGTATTGCACTACATAATATCAAAACAGTTAGCAACCATTTCTTTATAATTACATGGTTTCATCTGGCAGTCTAGGATATTTTCTCAATCTAAAAGGCCACTGGAAGTGCTTGTTGTTACTCTGCTGGTTTATGCAAAAGTCAAAGTAATCTAAATCACATGAATTAAAATGTGTTTGCTACTAGACTTAGCTATAGTATAACTGATTAATTCAAAGATTAATATTTATATATTAAAGTATTTGTATAGATGATGTGTTAAAGTAATATTTAGGGGAATACAATGAAAAATTATTAGAAAGACATGAATGTTTATAATTGAATTTTTTTTCCTTGAGAATGAAGAACATACTTTCTTCAGAGGAGCCAACAATTATATAATGTGAATGTTTCTTCTTTCTATTGATGAAGGAGAGTGAACTATACTTGCTAGAAAGTAAACATGTGAGGGTTTCCAAAAAATGTTTTCATACAACTTTAAATTTTTGTCAAACATAAATTATTCCATAAGTCAGACTTGCAAGTTAAGCCATGATCTTTGATGAATATCTATGGAGTGATAGCGAGCTTCCTGAAATTGTATTCCTACATTTGTACTTGTGCCATGGTCAGCTTTAATTCATTTCTATTCTTTCTGTCCTTTGTTTCTTGAATGATACAAATTAAGATATTAAAAATACCTCAGAATCAAGGTCCATTAGCAAATAGATATTGGTTGAGCTGCAATCAAATATCAAAATAGAGATCATGTTTTTAATGTTTTATTGTTTGCAAATTATTTTTTAAATGCTACAGTCAGTCAAATTGCTTTTTTCCATTTTTTCCATTTTTGTATTTTCATATCTTTTTTTTCTGTGAAAGGGGGGGGGGTTATGGGTTTGATTTTGGTTTTTTGTTTTGTTTTGTTGTTTTTTGTAACAGTTCCTTCCATTAGAAAATATCCTCTAATTTGTACTTAGGTGGTTTCCAAGGGGGCATTTAATTATAATTAATACCTCAACTTCAAGTAATCTGTACAGTTACACACACATAAATTAACCATACAAGTCTATACATCCACATACAGTGCTCTAGGGAGTACAGGATGATAGAAGTTCCCAATTTTCCAACTGCATATCTGCAGAATGCAACGTGCTAAAGTTGGGAAAACATTTCTTTTTATGAGCTGTCACAGTTGCTGCTGCTTTTCCCAGCCAATATTAAAAATTCTGAGGTTACTCCGTTACAAAACATGACATGACAATACAGACTACATCACTGACTGTATGTTGTATAAAACTTACTTAGGATATAAATCCCAAAGCTTTTACTTTGATTTACCAAGAATGCCCACATTCTTTTTTTTTTATTGTAGCCTGAGGAACAGGCTTTTCCACTTTAAAATTTTTTAAACTTACCTCCCCCTGGGAAAAAAAAAAATAAAAAAAATCACTAGTCTGGGATTCACTTTGGGGTTGTTCCAAAACTATTATAAATACTGTCCCAGATAACAAAGGCTTTTGATATTAAACTATTAGGAATATTCTCTGAACTCCAATAACACTGATATAACTGAATTTTTTGAGAAAGTAATGAAAAACACTTTAAAGAAAACTAATTTAGAAAAATTCAGAAAAAAAGCACAAACCATAAAATATTGTAGTAAAGTGAGAATGGATCCTAAAAATCATATTAAATTATTGTGGTAATTTTGTGCTGCGCTGATAAGATAACAATTAAAACAAAGATGGAAATACTTTCTACGTATCCTGCTGATAAAGAAGCATCCAGAATATTTCAGTATTGATTAACTTCTTCCTGTAAGACCATTCCTTATAGGACAAGTTACATGTATGCTCACCTCAATTCTAAAAAGAAACATTTTTAGACATAATGTGCGGATTGTTGAAGGACCTTGACAAATAACTCATGTTAGCATTTACACTAACTTCATGTAAACAAATCAAGAACACTTAAACTGTATTTGAGAGAAGAACAATCAGGATGTGGTGTCAACTGTATATGGTTACAGCACAATAGGTTTTTCAGCATTGTAGCCCTTGGTCCCTCCTTTCCTCTTGGGAAGGATGTTGGTCCACTACATTAATAAAACCAGGTTTCAAGATAATTTCTCAAGCCAATGCCACTTTCTCCAAAGAAACCATGACCAGGATAGGTACAAGGACAATCATTTGCAAGGGTGACAATAAGCAATGTTCTATATATTCTTGACACTGCCTTCAGCAATACTGTGAATTTCATCCTAAAATTTTCAGCAGTGCACAAGTAGTTTCTACCACACAGCTGACACTTATAGTAATATCTAATCACTGTGTGAAGATGGTAAAAAAATGGAAATAACCTCAGAGAAGACTTATTTTTTTAAGGAAAAAAAAAAAAAAGAAGGAAAGGTCAATAAATTATCAAACTGAGAATCTTCAATATATTACGCTAAATTTTAATGGTCTTCAAGGTCAGTATTTTCCCTGGCTTTTATCATAATAACATGAGCTATACAAAATTAAATGTATGAAATGGACATAAACCCATAACACATTGAAGCACATCAACTGAAAAAAAAAAAAAAAAAGGACATAGTAATTGTTTTAAATGGCTTCTGTTTCTAACATTGCTTATTCACTGCCCTCTGAGTGCCTGTTAAAACCAGGGAGCAGGTCATTCACCATCAAATGCAATTATAAAATGCAAATGACTGAGCATTTATTGTCAAGACTGGCTAGATAAAAAAGGTCTGCTTAATAACATGTTTCCAAACAGATGACATAATTAGATGTTTGTATCATAAACAATAGGAAAGAATACAAGCCTTTAGCATTTTTTAGAATGGCTGCAATTAAAAAATAGGTGAGCATTGTGACATAAATTCTATTAAAAAGTAACAATTAAATTTCCTTCTGAGAAATTAAAAGGCACCATCTTGTGGTTACTCTGAAAGAATGCAGTCAGAACAGCCTCTGGCCTGCCATTTCCTCCAACCCCTTCCTGCTGCGTCAACTGGAATGCCAAAATTCTGCCATAGACAAGGACAATGCTTTGTCATTCCCAATACTTCCTCTGAAAAAAATCTGTGACACTATTTACTAGGTAGGACTAGAGGTGTTATTTAGCTCATAGTACACCCCAGGTTATCACATTAGTCAAATGTGTGTTTGAGGTAGACAGCAAATTCTGAATTATTAGCAATTGTAGCAAAACTACACTTTATTTCTAAGGTTAAGATGAAATACTACCATAACCTAAAGTCTCTGCAGCTCAGTAAATCTGCATGAATTTTTGAGCCAGCTAAGATCAGAAACTTCTATTCCTGTTATCCTTACATTATCAAAACCAAAACATAGTTTGCACATTTTGCAGATGGTGTTTGAAATTTTTGTACACAATTTATTTCAGGCAAGAGTCAACCAGTTAAGTTTGTGCCATCTTCAAATACACAGTTAGTCTCATATACAGGTCACAGTTCAGCTTTCAGAATTTCTTGTTCAATAGAATCTTCAGTTATAAGCCAGACATTGTTTTGTATGTAACACGTGTGTATTCAAAGCTACTGATGTCTGCTTTGGGTCTAGTCCAGTTAACTGCTGATCCATTGTACCTTGTGAGATAAACTATTCAGACTGATCTTTCTCAACTCAGTTGTGCAGCTGAGCAGTGAATTATTTATCATGGAAAGTTCAATGGGTTTTGTCTTCCTTGGGAAATGTATGTAAAATACAAACCATTGTCAATTTAGTTACTGTTTTTATTGATTTTATAATAAATTATAAATAAATAACTATTTCAGAGAGGCTGATTTAACTGATGTTTAGGTTATGATTTGATCGTATAACTCCAGAAATACTTTGTTGGTGTTATTGTTTCAGTATGTTCTAAGATTTAATCTAGTATTTTGTATTATAGGAAGTCTATGACCAGATCTCCCTTAGTGAAACAAAGAGTTATGGTATGCTGCTATATGTCTCATTTCACATTATTTGAAATACTCAACAGTTAAACACTAATAAAATGTACATCTGCTATTTTTTCACAAGCAGACCTAGTTCTGACCCGCTGATGGCTCAATGAGTTTTGAATGGCTATAACTGATAGAATTGAATCCATGTATTGTTCCTTCCACATCCATCAGATCTGGATATTCTAGAAAATGCTTAGTAAATTAAGACACTCATCTTTCAAAGAAACTAGCCATAGTAAATGTCAGTGACTGACAGTCTAACTGTGATAACGTCCAGGTTTATCTTTGCCTTTGAAAGGTGTCAGTAAAAGAGGAATTTGAATTTCTCTGTGTCTGGAAAGTGTTGTAGTGGCATGAACTCATTTGTTTCCCAGAAAGACTACAGCTAGAGCCACTTGTTTCTTTTGGACTTCTGAGCATGTCAGGAACATGGATATTCTGAACTACTTTGGTTACAAGATGCAACAGTTTTTTAGTGAATAACATAATTTTGTCTGCTGCTTTTCTGAGCTCAATTATTTTCAAGATTTCACTTCTACAACTAGGTTCACACCAACCAATGTCTCTGTTTATGTCTGCACTTTAAGAGCAGGGTGACATTGAAAATGCTAAAAAAAGATATCAAAATTATACACTTGAAAACTACATTACCTCCCTATTGGAAGTGCAACAGTATATTTTGTAAACATCAAAAAGCAAACACACATGTTAATATGGCCCTTTATATCCCAGGATATTCTATATATTCAGCAGCCAGAGTTATTTGATTTCTTTTGTTTCCTTGTTGTTAACATGACCTTTGATCTTCCCTGCTTACAAATGTTGACAAGAATTATTCAAATGCCAGAATGATACTCTGATTCTAAAAGAATGAAACTATAAATGTCACCAAAAATAGGTGCCACCTCTCTCCCCATGGGATATCCAGGGCAGCATTATTTGCATGGTTCACCCAACAGAGGACATGTAGAGATTGGAGACAGACGACAGTACTGTTTATCTCCCCTTTTGCTGCTGCTAGTCCCTCTCCCAGGCAAAGGGAATCTGCTACATTTGGAGAGGATGGAGGAAGACATTCACTGAAGGTCTGTGGGTGCTTGAAAAAGAGTGTGTGAGGGGATGTTGCAATAGGCCATCTGTAGGGATGCTGGCATCATTTTTCTGTTAATTTCATTCCATACGTCAAGTTTTACTGAAATTTCAGTGGTCTCCTGACATCAGGGTATGTGGGTGTGATGGGTAGGGGAGGGAAAGTAAGAGATTGGCAGCAAGGAGGAAAGAGAGGAGAGACACCTGACTCAACTGCTTGAAATTCATTCCTAACTTCTTAAAGTATCTCAGTACTTGATGATGAGACCTTTCTGGTACAAAAGTACTGCTAAAAGGTCAGATACTTACAGTCACTGCTATCTCTATCCATCACTAACAAACAAAAATAAAAAAGAAGCAAATAAAAAAGATCCAAACAAACACAAAATCATAGGGCTTACAGAAACAAGTACTTAATTAAGAAGTTTCTGTTTCCTGACACGGCTTCCAACATCTTGTTATTGTCACGTAAGATATGCATTCACACCCTGCGAAATACTGAACTCATGTTACAAGATTATTATCAAAACACTCTTATTTTTCTAGGTGAGTGCTTGTTAAAAATCCAGAAAAGCTAAACCGAATTATACTGATGTTCATAAGAAATCCATATATGCCTTAGGAATGGTTAAAAATTATTGAGACTTACATGGGTTACTTAAGCAACTGGTATTTTTTCCTCACAAATTCATTTCAGAAACATAACATTCCAATAGTATGTTAACAGAAAAGCATCAGCCTGTAGTATCGTAAAGAAGAGAATCTAAATTTAATTTAATAAAATGTACCCATGTTCAAACTGTGTTTAGGACTTTGCAACCTCGCACTGCCTTTGTGTGTATTAGAAAAAGACTTCTCAACAGTATATTTATAACAGGACACTTGCATACCAAAAGGTTGCCTCAAAAGAAGTGAAAACAAACTGTAAATTTTCTGAGTAATAATTCAAGTTACAAAAACTCACCAGCAGCATCTGGAAAAATACCAAAAAAATATAGTTTTTGAATTTACTACTGATTTTATTAAATTAAATTTCTAAATAGAAATATAGAAATTGCCATAGGTCACAAGCTCCTCAAAAGGAGAAGAAAAAAAAAGACCTAGTAAAATCAAATCATTTCTCTCAATTTTTAAAATTCAGAATTTGTCATAGCAATAAAATATACAGTTTGAGTTTAGGTTTAAACATGATCACATATATATATATAAAGATTTATTTATTTATTATGCAAAAATGATGACTCCAATTAAGAATTTCACAAAATATTAATAGTGTTGGTACAATTACAGTATTATGGTTGTATAAATTGCAAGTACAGAACAAATTAACACTATAATTTTCAAAACTGAGTCAGTTCGAAATTGCAGGACATCATATCAGTAGTAAACCCACCAAAAAATCATGCTGATCTAATCTTTTCCAGATGCTACCAGGACAATTTTGCAAGTATAAACTTCTGTAACGAACATTTCTATAGTGACATTTTTAGATTTTGACTTTGAGCTACAGACAGTTTGTCTTTTGAAAAT